>NC_059136.1:19549460-19602854 GCF_020740605.2 Lemur catta
TACCCAGACCCGACCCATAAAACACGTGTTTCCAAAATAACTTTCGTGGCCACCACTACGGCCCTCACTTGTCTCCTAGTCGGAGCCCCTATTTCAGGCAGACGGTGTTTCTGGGAACCGCTTGTGCAGTCTTGGGGCGTGTGCCTAGGTGAGACACACAATGCTAGTCTGCGCTTGTGTTCCTCATTTCCTGACAGGCCAGTCACCCTCTACGATTTCCAGGCTTGACCCCATGAAAATCCTACCGCTCTAGACCAAGGCCTTGCATCAAGGGCATGAGAACCACGGCCTCTGCGAGCTTCTGCAGCGGGCCAGAGGTGGCTTGCCGAGTTTCCACCCCCAGAGGGAAGGAACGGTGTGTTCCTCTGGCTCCGTGGCGTGGCCCTGGGTCCCCCAGGGCGCTCAAGGCCTTGGAGGTCCCCGGCTCGCCCACCGCCGTTTTCTGGGGATGAAACTTCCAGCGTCTGGGAACGTGGCTTGGATCGATGATGAGTCCCCAAAAAAACATTCCTTGGAAAATCTGAACAAAATGAGTGAAACCCACTACCGTCTCTCTCATCGGATTCTGAGGTCCAGCACGTTGCCTGAGCCAGAGCCTTTAGGAGAGTGAGGGAGGAATGCCACTGGTACACATTTGCCCATCCACACAGGGCATCCACACTTGAAGGCCCTGCATGTCACGGGCATTAGGAACACCCCCAACAGGTGCTGTACAAGGGAAGGGGAACGGTCCGTGCGGTGGGCACTCAGGTGGTGGTGTGGTGGCCAGCACTGCAGGCCTAAGTACTGGCGGTGGTCCAGGTGGGCTAGGCCTGGGGAGCTCAGGGCCAGCATGTGTGTCGTGATCGCAGTCACACAGACCTGGGCCCCCGCGGCCTGTGTGCGTAAGCAGAGGGGTGGGGTCCTCCATTCCCTAGGGGAGCACAAGGCCCCAAGCCTCAGGTTCAAGTCGGTGTTGCCTTAACGTTCGGTGGGGATAGGGAATTGCCAGTGACGAGGGGACAGAAAGCATAGAAACGCTGGGGCGGCCCCTGTTGGCACCCACTTTGCACCTACACCTGGCTGGCGGTCGCCTGGGTGTTGGGCAGTCTCCCCATCTCCTTCCTCCTGTCCCCTGTGTGGAATCCCTGTGTGCCACGGACTGGCGATCTTGGCTGGAAGGGACGCCAGAGACGAAGGGTTGCAGTATACTCCCTAGAACGTCCGTGTCACATAGCGTTCAGTGTTTTAACGGCGCGGTGTTGCCCCTTGGGTGCCAATTCCTGGGCAGACCTGGGTATTGCAAAGGAGGGCCCAAGTGCAGGGTCCCAGTGAGTGCTTTCCTTGCCACCCCCACACCCCAGCGGGTCCCTCGGTCACATAGGGTCTCTTGGCTGGCAGGTCCCGAGCTGCACTGTAGCGTGGACAGCTCCTGAATAGTTCCGTTGGCTCCTCCATTGATGGGGCCCTTGCTTGTCTCAGCTTTTCTGAGGTGACATTCTCTTTGTAGATTTGCGGCCCTGGTGCAGGAAGCTTGCGTGTTTGCTGTGAAGGGAAGGAACTTGCACGTCACTGGCCCTGGCTGTCCCTGTGGGCTTCAGTGTCTGTTTGGGGGCTTCATGGGCTGTGATGAGCCCCCCGAGGCACACGGACTGTGACCTCCCAGGCACGGTGTGAGGGCCAACTTCTGACTTGGGATACCGTGATTTCTCCTGGTGCTCAGATGTGTTTATATGTGTAATTCCTCGTGGAGCGTGGGTGCGCGGAGCGTCTCTGGTCTCTCCGGCAGTTTGCCGTGATGCCGTGGCCGGGATGGGCTGAAAGGTGTTATGGCGCTCGGATGAAGGAAGAAGGTTGCATAGGTTTTGTGCTTGGGAACTGATTGGGAAACCGTGTGTCTGGCCCGAATGTGGTGACTCCGTCGGGGTCTTGAGTTGCAGGTTTGATGGCGGTGGTCTGGTGAATCTTGTAAGGTCGTGGCCTGATGGACAGCTGCCGAGAGGTAACTGCACTGGAGCCCCAGGGGGCGGTTTACACAAGCAAGGCCGGTGGATGTCGGTGTTGTGGCCTTGTGGCCCAGGGTTAGGGGAGTGTGTAAGGCGTTTAGTCATGAGTGCTCTTCAGTTGTGCCGGTATGCCTGTGAGAGCAGGTTGTCTCCCCTGAAGGGAGGATGCGTTCCTGGCCATGCAGCCCATCTGGCCTCCTAGGTTGGTCCGCCTCTGCCCTTGAGGCAGTGTCTCTGGGTGATCTTCCCGCCATGAGTGTGGCGGTGTCCAGTGTCGGTGTGGGTTGCTTTCATGCCAGGTGCGGTCCACCTGGAGTGCGGACAAGACGGCACAGACCCATTGTCGTCAGATCCCCTTGAGTGTGAGCACAGCGTGGCATCAGGAGAAGTAGTGGCTTTTAGGCAAGCACCTCTGGCCCCTGTCAGAAGCTCGCAGAGGCCGTGGTTCTCATGCCCTTGATGCAAGGCCTTGGTCTAGAGCGTTAGGATTTTCACGGGGTCAAGCCTGGGAATCGTAGAGGGTGACTGGCCTGTCAGGAAATGAGGAACACAAGCGCAGACTAGCATGTGTGTGTCACCTAGGCACATGCCCCAAGGATTGCACAAGCGGTTCCCAGAAAACACCGTCTGCCTGAAATAGGGGCTCCGACTAGGACACAAGTGAGGGCATAGTTGTGGCCACGAAAGTTATTTTGGAAACACGTGTTTATGGGTCGGGTCTGGGTAGAAAAAGCCCCGAGGCAGTTAAATGAAGGGCAGGAAGGTTACCCCCGCTGGAAGGAATGGCATGGAAAGTGGCGGCCCGTGTCCCTGGGTGCCCCTCTCAATGGTGCATATGCCTTGTGTACACTTCTCAGGGGGAGTTGCCTTGAGAGGCATGCTGTCTGCTTGGAAGGAAGCCCTTCGTTTCTTCTGAGGCCCGGAGGTGCTACGGAATCCTGGAATCGGGATTGGCCAACTTGTGCCCCATGCTGGTGGATCGCTGAGGAGGAGGGTAAGCACTCCCCTTGCCCCGCGTGCTGATGCTGTCTGCAGGCCCTTGCAGCTCCTCCCGAGAGCTGTCTCTCAGCAGGCCCAGTGATGGCTTGCCGAGTTCCACCGCCAGAGGGAAGGAACGGTGTGTTCCTCTGGCTCCGTGGCGTGGCCCTGTGTCCCCCCAGTGCGATCAAGGCCTTGGAGGTCCCCGGCTCGCCCACCGCCGTTTTCTGGGGATGATACTTCCAGCGTCTGGGTAACGTGGCTTGGATCGATGATGAGTCCCCAAAAAAACATTCCTTGGAAAATCTGAACAAAATGAGTGAAACCCACTACCGTCTCTCTCATCGGATCTGAGGTCCAGCACGTTGCCTGAGCCAGAGCCTTTAGGAGAGTGAGGGAGGAATGCCACTGGTACACATTTGCCCATCCACACAGGGCATCCCACACTTGAAGGCCCTGCATGTCACGGGCATTAGGAACACCCCCAACAGGTGCTGTACAAGGGAAGGGGAACGGTCCCGTGCGGTGGGCACTCAGGTGGTGGTGTGGTGGCCAGCACTGCAGGCCTAAGTACTGGCGGTGGTCCAGGTGGGCTAGGCCTGGGGAGCTCAGGGCCAGCATGTGTGTCGTGATCGCAGTCACACAGACCTGGGCCCCCCCGCGGCCTGTGTGCGTAAGCAGAGGGTGGGGTCCTCCATTCCCTAGGGGAGCACAAGGCCCAAGCCTCAGGTTCAAGTCGGTGTTGCCTTAACGTTCGGTGGGGATAGGGAATTGCCAGTGACGAGGGGACAGAAAGCATAGAAACGGCTGGGGCGGCCCCTGTTGGCACCCACTTTGCACCTACACCTGGCTGGCGGTCGCCTGGGTGTTGGGCAGTCTCCCCATCTCCTTCCTCCTGTCCCCTGTGTGGAATCCCTGTGTGCCACGGACTGGCGATCTTGGCTGGAAGGGACGCCAGAGACCGAAGGGTTGCAGTATACTCCCTAGAACGTCCGTGTCACATAGCGTTCAGTGTTTTAACGGCGCGGTGTTGCCCCTTGGGTGCCAATTCCTGGGCAGACCTGGGTATTGCAAAGGAGGGCCCAAGTGCAGGGTCCCAGTGAGTGCTTTCCTTGCCACCCCACACCCCAGCGGGTCCCTCGGTCACATAGGGTCTCTTGGCTGGCAGGTCCCGAGCTGCACTGTAGCGTGGACAGCTCCTGAATAGTTCCGTTGGCTCCTCCATTGATGGGGCCCTTGCTTGTCTCAGCTTTTCTGAGGTGACATTCTCTTTGTAGATTTGCGGCCCCTGGTGCAGGAAGCTTGCGTGTTTGCTGTGAAGGGAAGGGAACTTGCACGTCACTGGCCCTGGCTGTCCCTGTGGGCTTCAGTGTCTGTTTGGGGGCTTCATGGGCTGTGATGAGCCCCCGAGGCACACGGACTGTGACCTCCCAGGCACGGTGTGAGGGCCAACTTCTGACTTGGGATACCGTGATTTCTCCTGGTGCTCAGATGTGTTTATATGTGTAATTCCTCGTGGAGCGTGGGTGCGCGGAGCGTCTCTGGTCTCTCCGGCAGTTTGCCGTGATGCCGTGGCCGGGATGGGCTGAAAGGTGTTATGGCGCTCGGATGAAGGAAGAAGGTTGCATAGGTTTTGTGCTTGGGAACTGATTGGGAAACCGTGTGTCTGGCCCGAATGTGGTGACTCCGTCGGGGTCTTGAGTTGCAGGTTTGATGGCGGTGTCTGGTGAATCTTGTAAGGTCGTGGCCTGATGGACAGCTGCCGAGAGGTAACTGCACTGGAGCCCCAGGGGGCGGTTTACACAAGCAAGGCCGGTGGATGTCGGTGTTGTGGCCTTGTGGCCCAGGGTTAGGGGAGTGTGTAAGGCGTTTAGTCATGAGTGCTCTTCAGTTGTGCCGGTATGCCTGTGAGAGCAGGTTGTCTCCCCTGAAGGGAGGATGCGTTCCTGCCATGCAGCCCATCTGGCCTCCTAGGTTGGTCCGCCTCTGCCCTTGAGGCAGTGTCTCTGGGTGATCTTCCCGCCATGAGTGTGCGGTGTCCAGTGTCGGTGTGGGTTGCTTTCATGCCAGGTGCGGTCCACCTGGGAGTGCGGACAAGACGGCACAGACCCATTGTCGTCAGATCCCCTTGAGTGTGAGCACAGCGTGGCATCAGGAGAAGTAGTGGCTTTTAGGCAAGCCACCTCTGGCCCCTGTCAGAAGCTCGCAGAGGCCGTGGTTCTCATGCCCTTGATGCAAGGCCTTGGTCTAGAGCGTTAGGATTTTCACGGGGTCAAGCCTGGGAATCGTAGAGGGTGACTGGCCTGTCAGGAAATGAGGAACACAAGCGCAGACTAGCATGTGTGTGTCACCTAGGCACATGCCCCAAGGATTGCACAAGCGGTTCCCAGAAACACCGTCTGCCTGAAATAGGGGCTCCGACTAGGACACAAGTGAGGGGCATAGTTGTGGCCACGAAAGTTATTTTGGAAACACGTGTTTATGGGTCGGGGTCTGGGTAGAAAAAGCCCCGAGGCAGTTAAATGAAGGGCAGGAAGGTTACCCCGCTGGAAGGAATGGCATGGAAGTGGCGGCCCGTGTCCCTGGGTGCCCCTCTCAATGGTGCATATGCCTTGTGTACACTTCTCAGGGGGAGTTGCCTTGAGAGGCATGCTGTCTGCTTGGAAGGAAGCCCTTCGTTTCTTCTGAGGCCCGGAGGTGCTACGGAATCCTGGAATCGGGATTGGCCCAACTTGTGCCCCATGCTGGTGGATCGCTGAGGAGGAGGGTAAGCACTCCCTTGCCCCGCGTGCTGATGCTGTCTGCAGGCCCTTGCAGCTCCTCCCGAGAGCTGTCTCTCAGCAGGCCAGTGATGGCTTGCCGAGTTCCACCGCCAGAGGGAAGGAACGGTGTGTTCCTCTGGCTCCGTGGGCGTGGCCCTGTGTCCCCCAGTGCGATCAAGGCCTTGGAGGTCCCCGGCTCGCCCACCGCCGTTTTCTGGGGATGATACTTCCAGCGTCTGGGAACGTGGCTTGGATCGATGATGAGTCCCCAAAAAAACATTCCTTGGAAAATCTGAACAAAATGAGTGAAACCCACTACCGTCTCTCTCATCGGATCTGAGGTCCAGCACGTTGCCTGAGCCAGAGCCTTTAGGAGAGTGAGGGAGGAATGCCACTGGTACACATTTGCCCATCCACACAGGGCATCCACACTTGAAGGCCCTGCATGTCACGGGCATTAGGAACACCTCCAACAGGTGCTGTACAAGGAAGGGGAACGGTCTGTGCGGTGGGCACTCAGGTGGTGGTGTGGTGGCCAGCACTGCAGGCCTAAGTACTGGCGGTGGTCCAGGTGGGCTAGGCCTGGGGAGCTCAGGCCAGCATGTGTGTTGTGATCGCAGTCACACAGACCTGGGCCCCCGCGGCCTGTGTGTGTAAGCAGAGGGTGGGGTCCTCCATTTCCTAGGAGAGCACAAGGCCCAAGCCTCAGGTTCAAGTCGGTGTTGCGTTAACGTTCGGTGGGGATAGGGAATTGCCAGTGACGAGGGGCAGAAAGCATAGAAACGGCTGGGGCGGCCCCTGTTGGCACCCACTTTGCACCTACACCTGGCTGGCGGTCGCCTGGGTGTTGGGCAGTCTCCCCATCTCCTTCCTCCTGTCCCCTGTGTGGAATCCCTGTGTGCCACGGACTGGCGACCCTTGGCTGGAAGGGACGCCAGAGACGAAGGGTTGCAGTATACTCCCTAGAACGTCCGTGTCACATAGCGTTCAGTGTTTTAACGGCGTGGTGTTGCCCCTTGGGTGCCAATTTCTGGGCAGACCTGGGTATTGCAAAGGAGGGCCCAAGTGCAGGGTCCCAGTGAGTGCTTTCCTTGCCACCCCACACCCCAGCGGGTCCCTCGGGTCACATAGGGTCTCTTGGCTGGCAGGTCCCGAGCCGCACTGTAGCGTGGACAGCTCCTGAATAGTTCCGTTGGCTCCTCCATTGATGGGGGCCCTTGCTTGTCTCAGCTTTTCTGAGGTGACATTCTCTTTGGAGATTTGCGGCCCTGGTGCAGGAAGCTTGCGTGTTTGCTGTGAAGGGAAGGGAACTTGCACGTCACTGGCCCTGGCTGTCCCTGTGGGCTTCAGTGTCTGTTTGGGGTCTTCATGGGCTGTGATGGGCCCCCCGAGGCACACGGACTGCGACCTCCCAGGCACGGTGTGAGGGCCAACTTCTTACTTGAGATACCGTGATTTCTCTTGGTGCTCAGATGTGTTTATATGTGTAATTCCTCGTGGAGCGTGGGTGCGCGGAGCGTCTCTGGTCTCTTCGGCAGTTTGCCGTGATGCCGTGGCCGGGATGGGCTGAAAGGTGTTATGGCGCTCGGATGAAGAAAGAAATTTGCATAGGTTTTGTGCTTGGGAACTGATTGGGAAACCGTGTGTCTGGCCCGAATGTGGTGACTCCGTCGGGGTCTTGAGTTGCAGGTTTGATGGCGGTCGTCTGGTGAATCTTGTAAGGTCATGGCCTGATGGACAGCTGCCGAGAGGTAACTGCACTGGAGCCCCGGGTGGGCGGTTTACACAAGCAAGGCCGGTGGATGTCGGTGTTGTGGCCTTGTGGCCCAGGGTTAGGGGAGTGTGTACGGCGTTTAGCCATGAGTGCTCTTCAGTTGTGCCGGTATGCCTGTGAGAGCAGGTTGTCTCCCCTGAAGGGAGGATGCGTTCCTGGCCATGCAGCCCATCTGGCCACCTAGGTTGGTCCGCCTCTGCCCTTGAGGCAGTGTTTCTGGGTGATCTTCCCGCCATGAGGGTGGTGGTGTCCAGTGTCGGTGTGGGTTCCTTTTTTGCCTGGTGCGGTCCACCTGGGAGTGCTGACAAGACGGCACAGACCCATTGTCGTCAGATCCCCTTGAGTGTGAGCACAGCGTGGCATCAGGAGAAGTAGTGGCTTTTAGGCAAGCCACCTCTGGCCCCTGTCAGAAGCTCGCAGAGGCCGTGGTTCTCATGCCCTTGATGCAAGACCTTGGTCTAGAGCGTTAGGATTTTCATGGGGTCAAGCCTGGAAATCGTAGAGGGTGACTGGCCTGTCAGGAAATGAGGAACACAAGCGCAGACTAGCATGTGTGTCTCACCTAGGCACACGCCCCAAGGACTGCACAAGCGTTTCCCAGAAACACCGTCTGCCTGAAATAGGGGCTCCGACTAGGACACAAGTGAGGGCGTAGTGGTGGCCACGAAAGTTATTTTGGAAACACGTGTTGATGGGTCAGGTCTGGGTAGAAAAGCCCTCGAGGCAGTTAAATGATGGGCAGGAAGGTTACCCCGCTGGAAGGAATGGCATGGAAGTGGCGGCCCGTTTCCCTGGGTCCCCCTCTCAATGGTGCATATGCCTTGTGTACCCTTCTCAGGGGGAGTTGCCTTAGAGGCATGATGTCTGCTTGGAAGGAAGCCCTTCGTTTCTTCTGAGGCCCGGCAGTGCTACGGAATCCTGGAATCGGGAATGGCCAACTTGTGCCCCATGCTGGTGGATCGCTGAGGAGGAGGGTAAGTACTCCCTTGCCCCGCGTGCTGATGCTGTCTGCAGGCTCTTGCAGCTCCTCCCGGGAGCTGTCTCTCAGCAGTCCAGTCATGGCATGCCTGTTTCCACAGCACTGGCCCTGGTACTTCCCTTGGTCTTCAGTGTCTTTTTGTGTCGTGTGGAGTGGATGTTTATAGAAACAATTCATGAGTCCTTTTTTTCACCGGGAATAATACAATGCTTAAATACCATGCTGGCCTTCACATCACTTTGGGAAGTCTCCCTATCTGCTTTCTCCTGACCCCTTTATTGAACCATGTTGTGCCAAGGACTGGTAAGGGAAACTTAAGTTACCCCAGAGATATGGTGTTGCAGTGTCCTTAGGAGAGCATCAATATCACGGACTATCTTGTGTTTTTATCATCCAGTGATGGCTCTTGCATGGCAATTTCTGGGCAGACATAGGCAATCTATGTGATGCCTCAAGTATACAGTCACAGAGACAGCCCCACGACAGACCCCCCTTACTCTTGCCCCATGACAGCGCAGCGGGTCTCCCTCCATTACTTAGGGTGTTGACTGCCACCTCCCGCACCCCACCATATTGTTGGCAGCAGCCAAATAGGTGTGTTGGCCTCTTCCCTCTGGCAGCTTGTCTGGGCTAACATTCATTTTGGAGCTTCCCAGGGCATTTGTAGTTAGCTTATATTTTCAATGTGATTGGAAGTAAATTTGGATGTCAGTGGCCCTGGCGGTGGCATGGGCTTCTTTTCGTTCCTTGTAACGTTGGTGTTTTGTGAGTCTTCCTAATCTCATGGAGAGTGTGCCATGCCTTTTCCCATCCTGTTTCATATTTTTGTTTGGAATAGCTTGCTTTTTCAGTTGTTGGATGTCATTAAATGTGTAATTCCTCATCTCCCATTTGGGTACTGGGAGGCACCGGGCATGAAACTCTAATGGATGCGTGCACAAAATCGGGGGGATCACAAGGCTTAAATGCCACATATAGGCACTTAGTTGTATCACATGGCTCCCTAGAAAGTGTTCCTATAGAAATATGCCAGTGACATTTGTCTGGTCTGATGACCAAGGAAAGGGATTTTCAGCAATGGGTATCTGGGTGTCAAATTCGTCCTTATCAAAAACTTTCTTAGAGAATGTCCCATGAGCTGATGAGAAGAATGTATATTCAGTGGATTTTGGGTAGAATGTCCTGTAAATGTCAGTCAGACCCATTTGTTCTAGCATTCTGTTTAAGTCTACTATTTGCTTATTTTCTGCTTGGAGGATCTGTCCTGTGCTGTCAGTAGGGTGTTAAATTCTCCAGCTATTAAAGTGTTGTTGTCTATCATTTGGTTCAGATCAAGTAGGGTTTGCTTTATGAATCTGGGTGCGCCTAGGTTGGGTGCATATATATTAAGTATGGTTATGTCTTCTTGTTGAATTGTGCCTTTCACCAGTATGTAGTAACCGTCTTTGTCTTTTATTAATTTTGTTGGTTTAAAGACTAAGTTATTGGAAATTAAAACTGCCACACCAGCTTTCTTTTGGCTACCGTTTGCTTGAAATATTGATTTCCATCCTTTTATTTTCAGTATAAATGCATCTTTGCAGGTTAGGTGAGTTTCCTGAAGACAGCAGATACTTGGTTTGTGTTTTTTTATCCATTGGCCCAGTCTATGTCTCTTCAGTGGGGAATTCAGGCCATTGACATTTAGTGAGAGAACTGATAAGTGGGACAGATTTCTGTTCATCTTATTGGGTAGAACTTCATTGCTATGTTTTCTCTCTTGAGCCATTCTGGTGGCTGGAATTTGATCTTTAGCTCTTGGGTGGTTTTACATTCGTGGGTCTTTGTTGTGATGATCCCTGTGTAACTCTCTTTTGAGTACTTCTTGGAGGGGTGGTCTTGTCTTGGTGAATTCCCTCAATAATTCATCATGACCAAGTAGCCTTCATCCCAGAGATGCAGGGCTGGTTCAACATACGAAAATCTATAAATGTAATTCACCACATAAACAGAAGCAAAAATAAAGACCACATTATCCTTTCAAGAGATGCAGAAAAAGCATTTGACAAAATTCAACACCTTTTTATGATAAGAACGCTTAACAAAATAGGCATAAACGGGACCTACCTAAAAATGATACAACCCATATATGACAAACCCACAGCCAACATCATACTGAATGGGGAGAAATTGAAAGCATTCCCACTCAGAACTGGAACCAGACAAGGCTGCCCACTGTCCCCATTGCTTTTCAACATAGTATTGGAAGTCCTTGCGAGAGCTATCAGGCAAGAGAGCAGAATCAAGGGTGTCCAAATAGGGACAGAAGAGATCAAACTCTCACTCTTCGCTGATGATATGATGTTGTATCTGGAAAACCCCAAGGACTCAACCAAGAGACTCCTATAATTAATTAATGAATTCAGTAAAGTCTCAGGTTACAAAATCAATACACAAATCAGAGGCATTCATATATGCCAATAACATTCAATTGGAGAACCAAATTAAGGACTCAATACCCTTCAAAATAGCAACAAAGAAAATAAAATATCTAGCTATATATTTAACTAAAGAGGTAAAGGACCTCTATGGAGAGAACTATGAAACACTAAGGAAGGAAATTGCAGAATATGTAAATAGGTGGAAATCCATACCATTCTCATGGATCGGAAGAATCAACATTGTTAAAATGTCTATACTACCCAAAGTAATCTATAGATTCAATGCAATTCCTATTAAATTACCAACATCATTTTTCACAGATTTAGAAAAAATAATTATACACTTTGTATGGAATCAGAGAAGACCCCGTATAGCAAAAGCAATCTTAAGCAATAAAAACAAAATGGGAGGTATTGATTTGCCAGACTTCAAACTATACTACAAAGCTGTGGTTCTTAAAACTGCCTGGTATTGGCACAAGGGCAGGGACACAGACCAGTGGAACAGAACAGAAAATCCAAATATAAAACCATCCTCATATAGCCATCTAATCTTTGACAAAATAGACAAAAACATACTCTGGGGACAAGAATCCCTATTCAGTAAATGGTGCTGGGAAAACTGGATAGCCACATGTAGAAGACTCAAACAGGACCCACAGATTTCACCTCTCACAAAAATCAAATCACGGTGGATAACAGATTTAAATCTTAAAGGGGAAACGATTAGAATTCTAGAAGAAAATGTAGGAAAGACTCTTACGGACATTGGTCTAGGCAAAGAATTTATGAAGAAAACCCCTAAGGCAATCACAACAACAACCAAAATAAACAAATGGGACATGATTAAATTAAAAAGCTTCTGCACAGCCAAAGAAACAGTCACGAAAATAAACAGACAGCCTACAGAATGGGAAAAATTTTTCGTATACTACACATCAGATAAAAGACTGATAACAAGAATCTATTTAGAACTCAGGAAAATCAGCAAGAAAAAAATCAAACAATCCTATCAAAAAGTGGGCAAATGACATGAATAGAAATTTTTCCAAAGAAGATATAAGAATGGCTAACAAACATATGAAAAAATGCTCAACATCCCTAATCATCAGGAAAATGCAAATCAAAACCACAATGAAATACCACTTAACTCCGGTGAGAATGGCCTTTATCAAAAAATCCCAAAACAACACATGTTGGCGTGGATGCGGAGAGACAGGAACACTCATACACTGCTGGTGGGAATGCAAACTAGTGCAACCCCTGTGGAAAGCATTATGGAGATACCTTAAAGAGATTCAAGTAGACCTTCCATTTGATCCAGCAATCCCATTATTGGTCATATACCCAGAAGAACAAAAGTCATTCTATAACAAAGACACCTGTACCTGAATGTTTATAGCAGCACAATTCACAATTGCAAAGATGTGGAAACAACCCAAATGCCCATCAATACACGAATGGATTAGTAAACTGCGGTATATGTATACCATGGAGTATTACTCAGCTATAAGAAATAACGATGATACGACATCTCTTTGGTTCTCCTGGAGAGAGTTGGAACCCATTATATTAAGTGAAGTATCCAAAGAATGGAAAAACAAGCATCACAGGTACTCATCAGAAAAGTGGTTTCCCTGATCATCACCTAAATGCCCATCGGGGAAGGATACCAGGTGGGTATCAGACTGAAATGGGGGGTGGGGGAAGGGGATGGATGTATGCCTACATGATGAGTGCGTTGCGCACCGTCTGGGGCATGGTCATGCTTGAAGGTGCTGACTCGGGGAGGTCGGGGGGGGTAGTGGATGGAGGTATGACTACATGGTGAATACCAGGCACACTGTCTGGAGAATGGACACGCCTGAGGCTCTGACTCAGGGGGATGGGAGGGACACGGACAATGTATATAACCTGAGCTTTTTTACCCCCATGAAGAGCAGGAAAAAAAAAGAAAAACATTTAAAAAAATAAATAAATAAATAAATAAAATAAGTGAAAAAAAGCAAAAAAAAAGCCTTCGAGATAGGAACATATGAACATCATTCATATGTGATTGAGAGCTACAGGCACAGGCAGTCCAGTACATGTGTCCATGCAAAAGGGGAAGCACACAAAGTGTAGATGCAGGTTCTGCATCAGGAACATGAATCACATTGGCCTTTCACCCTGTGTCTCTGTCTGCTGTTCTAAGGTGGACCCGTGCTCTTTGTACTTGCCCAGATTTTTTTCCCATGGAATGAACAGCAGCCATCTCTAGAGAAGAGCTCCATACAGTGGTGTTGCTGGCCATGTAAAGAGCTCCCATACACATATGGCACGGAGTACTTCGGGTGCTCCTACATCTGTCAGCAAGGTGAGCATCTCTTTACCACAGCACACAGATTTCCCAAAAGCACAGTGGCGAAAACTGTGCATGGATCAACGATGACTTCGACATATGAATTCCTTGGAAAGCTGAACAAAATCAGTGAGAACTCTATACCATCATCCTCTTCGAACTGAGGTCCAGCACTTTGCTGCCACATGGAATGGTGAGAGGGACAACTGCCATTTGTTCCTGGGGCTGATACCTCTGGGTTAGTGTGGGCTTGGGACGGGGTCCTGATTGAGCAATTGGGAGTCGCTGGGCAATTAGCAGTTCCCAGAGAAGGGGATGGCTGTGTGGAATGACTGCATTTGGTTATGGCAGGATAGCATGTCTCCATTGGTCAGGGCTTTGCGAGTATGCAGTCACACAGGAAAAGTTGGTCTTAGCCTGCCTCTGAGTCCCTGAACTGGTCCTTGGTTTCTTGCCACCTAAGGTTCTTGTCTCCCAGACAGACGTGGAATGTGAAATCCCTTAAGTGCTTGCAAGGAGGTGTTCAATTCAGCCAATTTTGTTTCCCTTGTACTCTGTAGATTGGGTATGATATAATTCCATGGATGTTCAGAGGATGCCTAATGAGTGCTGGTCTGGACTCATTCACGAGATCTTTTATGCAGGAAGGAACAAAAGAATACACTCCTGAGGCAGCATGCAATATCTGCTGTGATGACGAATGATGTTATAGTAGATTTGTGGGAGATTTTGAGTCATGGGTTTTTGGATAATGTAGTTCTGTGTCATGATTATCATTGATGGGAGCATAATGGATGTGGTCTTTCATGTGGCCAGACATATGTGCAACATGAAACCCTATAGGTGACACAAGGAGATGTTCCATTTAGCAAATTTTGTTTGCCTTATACTCTGGAGATTGGGTGTGATATAATTCCATGGACATTGACCAGTGGACCAATAAAGTGCTAGTCTGGACACACGTACCAGGTCACTTATGTGAGTGGGACAAACAGAATACACTACTGAGGTAAGATCCAATGTTAAGTAGATTTTAGTATTGTGGGCTATGCTAATTCTGTTTCAACATAACACAAAACTTCCTTGGATAAAGGGATGTTACCTACTACAGGAAGTTTTAGGCACTGGTCATCTGGTCAGGTATCTAACTTTTATACACCTAAACATTTTGTGCTGGCCTCCATGTTGAGCAACCTCAGACTCCCTGTCTGAGTGATGACAGGGGCATGTTTTGCATGAGAAGCCATTTAGAGAGTTCATCCCTCATGCGAGTTTGAGAAACAGACGGCCATACTCCTCCTAACCCCTTACATATGGTCTCTTGCCCCAGGACAACGTGGGCCAGGACCTAGATTTCACGTGGGTGAATTCACTCTTCTCCCTGGAGACTTGACAAGAAGGAAAGGAGGTGCTAGATGTCATTCTGCCCTCCCATCCACAGGTGCCTGTGGAAAGTCTAGTATTGGTGAGGCTTGTGTTCTGAAGTGTCATCCTTTTCATTATGGCACCATGACCTTTCAATGACAGTTAGTGCCTGGTGATGGTGCTCATTCCTGAGTCTGGTGGCTGCCTGTGATGCCATTCTCCATGTTTGAGCAGTATGCGCAGGTTCATCCCAGGGTAACAGAAAGCTGAGCAAATCGGTGTCTGCCGCATATCCAGGGCTCAAGGTCCCCTTTTCTATACATTCCTGGGTCGATGATGACTTCAAAAGGATATGGATCTCCTTGGAATGTGAGCAAAATGAATGACCAGGCCACTTTTATGAGCTGAGGTCCAACATGGGGACCATGCCAGGCACACACATGGAGGGAGTTCAGTGGGCCAGGTGGTAGTAACCACAGGGACTAGATTTGGGGGGTACAACATTTAAAAGCTATCTGATTGCATCAACCAAGGGGAAATGAATGGTGCATGTTCCCTGAATATCAACGTGTGGGGTAAAGTGGAAACTCTTTGAGCGTTTCGGTGACAGCCGTCATTACACACAGTAGAAGGGAATCCTTGGCCACAAGCATGTGAAGAGGGAGACCCAAGCGCAGTGGTCCATTCACACGTTTGTTGGGGCCAGCAGAGTCTCCCCAGTGAGGATAGCTCTTTTGAGGACCCTGACATGCTCACAATGCCAATATGTTGTGAGTTTGTTCTTGTCATTTTCTTTGACATGGAACCGTTCCCTGTAGAATCTTCAGAGGAGCTGCCAACTGAGTCAATCAGGTTGCACCCATTGTTTCTTTATTAGTTTGTTTTCCCCATGAACAGAGCAAAGGAATTCACTTCCACTGAGCTATCCTTCGACATGGGGGTAGGCCTGGGGTGTAAAGCCAACCATGGATCAGAAAACATTTGCAAACACGTGAAAATCAATTAGTCCATCAATCAGCAGATTCACCCAGTTGACCAATCATTCAATGGATGCATCAAACATTCATGGATCCATTGATGCTTTCACCTATACTGAACACGTTCAGCCTCTGCACTATGGTCATTTACACCTAAACGTTGGGTCTGCCACACAGGTACACAGCATATCCATCATTTTGGGCATTCTCTGTTATTAGATGAGACTCCCCACATGTGGTTGCGGTGTGTGTGCCTAGTTGATGGGTAGCCAGGCCATTTTCCGTAAGGGACTTGGGCTCCTGTAGGTTTCCTTGTTCTCAAGGGATCCTGGAACCCCTTCAGCACAGATTCCAAGTGTGATTGTACATTGGACTGCCAGCTTTGAGTACATTCTGCATCCAACCTGTTCACTTTGACAGATTATCACATTTCCAACTCTTGATTCATTACATGGATGTTATGGCCACTTTCCCATACCTTCAGTGAGTTTCCACTGCGTATCAAGGGATAGGCAAGTGATAAAATGAGCAATATCGAAGGGAATGTGCTGAGAGTACGTGGAGTGGGGTGATTTCAGGGAAGTTGTGTCCGTGTTACCCTGATCAAAGAAGGGAACCTGATTCTTCTGGGAAAAGACATGGTGTCAGGAGTGTCTCAGTGAATTGTTACAACTTATTAGTAAAGCTAAGTCTTCCAGTAAGTCTCTTTTTATTTTTACATTTTTCCCAGAGTGCCCAAGTTTCCCTGTTCTTTGCAGTTTGGGTGTTACTGAATGACCTGGTGGGACCTCACTAGTGAGCACAGGCAGTATGGGTTTCTTATGTTTACAGGCTGACTGAGGTGGTAGGAGGAAAATAGAGGCTTCCTGAGGTAATGACCCAATTCTGGTCAGTGCATCTTGGGAGGGCTTGGAGCAGTTTTTGTGACTTCTTTAAGGAATGAAGAAATTCCTAGGAAGTTCCAGGAATCACTTCACACAAAGATTGTGAAGCATTGACGATGTGAGGAGCCATCATGGTCTTCTGTCTCCTTGACGTTAGGGTGGCACATTTAGCTCAGCATTGAGCAAGGTCAGACACATCTGAGACGGATGATGAAATTAGTACACTACACACACAGAGTCATAGTGGTGGGAACACAGGCAGCCTTGTTTTGTGGTCATCATGCCCCAGCCACACATGTTAAGCACCGGGGACTGGGCCCCTCACCTTTACTCATGCCAGTTTGGAAAAGGAACAGGCATGGTCCCCGTATGCCTACGGATATAATCTCTCCCCACAGGATGCAGTGAAGTGAGATGTGGGCTTCGAAGGGATGACTTTCTCTCCTGCCCGGTGTGGCGACATGAAGGAAGAGTATAGGGAGCAGTTCGGCCCACCATCATCCCCAAGGTGCAGTGGGAATTCTCTCCTACGGTAAGGATCTTGTGCCGGGATCAGCGCCGCACCTCATGGGGAGGGGATCGTGACTCTGCCTGGAGGCGGGGCCCACACCATGCTAGCCAGCCATGGGGCCGGTCATTGCTTGTGATGCCAGTCTCCCTGGTGGAAGAGTGTGGGTTGGCCAGCCCCAGGGTGACAGGAGGGCCCGGTGCTCAGTGTCTGCCCTGGATCTGGGGTTCAACGTTATTTTTGTCCATGTGCCTGGATCGATGATGTCTGAAAAAAATGGAAACTCTTGAAATCTGAACAAAATGAGTGAGGACTCGAGCTGAGGTCCGGCACAGGTATCGCCATGCTAGTAGGTTGGAGGGAGCTCAGTTAGTACAGCTAGGGGTACAGAAAGACCTGTGATGTTTGAAACCTAAAATGCTCACGTATGTTTAGTCAAATTACTTGGGTGATTGTGTGTCCCCTCCCCGTTGGTGGCTTAGGGTACCATGGAAACCCTTTGAGTGCGTAGCCAGCGGCTTCCTTACCCCATCCTCTGCAGACCCTGAGGAAGTGAATGGGAATTAGCGATACCCCTTGGAAATCGTTATGCCTACCCATGGGACAATGTCTCATTTGGCTGAGCTGGTCAGTGATTCTGATATGTGAACTGTGTTCTCTCAGGAGGGCAAAGATATGAACCATATACAAAGATGGGACGCCGTTTTTTTCTGGTCACTTTTGTTTACATGAAAGTGCTGCCTGTATGTTAAAAAGACACACCCTGTATGTAATCCCAGTGGTCTGTTTTATTAATAATTACATTGACCACTCAGTCATGGGATATGGCCACCTCGGCCCTTGTGGGTTTTGTCATCAACCGAGCAAAACTCTTTGAGCCTCTTGTGTTGCCTCCTCTGTACAGCATCCATAATTTCTGAAAGGGATGTTACTATATATTTCAAATCCTGAACTTTTAACCTGGATGGTATGGGCCATCCTCCTGGGTCTTCAATGGGTTTCCATCATCTCTGAAGTAATAGCAAAATGATATTACAGTGGATGTGCTGGGGAGACTTTGAGTCAGGGGTTTTAGGACACTGTATTTCTAGGCCTTGCTCATGAGCAATGTGAGTGTAATGGTTCTGGTCTTCCATGTGATGAGAGAGACGTGGAATACAAAATCGTAGAAGTGCTTGCAAAGAGATGTTCCATTCCAAAGTTTTGTTTCCCCTGTACTCTGCAGATTGGATGTGACATAATTGCAGGGACATTCACTAGGGGACTAAGGAAATGCTGGTCTAGACAGACGCTCCATCTCCCTGATGTGGACAGGAGGAACATAATACCCTCCTGAGGTAAACTCCAATTTTGAGTCGATTTAATTTTGTGGGCTATGCTAATTCTGTTTCAACATAACACGGGACTTCCTCTGTTTGTAGGAGTGTTGGTCACTACGGGGAAATTTAGGCATTGGTCAACTTGTCAGTTATCTAATTCTTCAGATGCCTAAGTATTTTGTGCTGGCTTCCACATAGAGCTTCCTCAGACTACCTGTTTGAGTGATGACAGGAGCACGTTTTCAACATGATGACATTGTGATAGCTTCTCCCTCCTGCGAATTTGAGAAACACACCGGCATACTTTTCCTAACTGCTTATGTGTTGTCCTTTGCCCCAGGATGACCTGGGCCAGGACCTGGATTTCACGTGGGCCAAATCACTCTTCTGCCAGACCGGACGAGAAGGAAAGGACGTGCTGGGTGTCATTCCAGCTTCCCGTCATTATGGGCCTACGGGAATTCTAGTATCGGTGAGCCTTGTGTTCTGAAGTGTCATACTCTTCCTTAGGGCACCATGACCTTTGAAGGAGAGTGAGTGCCTGGCAATGCTGGCCCCTGTGGGGCCAGTACCTGCCTGTGATGCTACTCTACACACTTCAGCAGTGTGGGCAGGCCAGCTGATTGCATCAGTATCTGCCCCACGTCTGTGGCTCAAGGTCCCCTTTTTTAAATGTGACTCAATCGATAATGACTTAAAAAGGAAATGAATCTCCTTGTAATCTCAAAAAAATGAGTTACCAGAGCACTTCTGTGAGCAGGAGTCCAATACGGGGACCATGCCAGGCACACACATCGAGGCAGTTCAATGGGCCAGGTGATAATAACCACAGGGACAAAGTTTGGGGGTAGGCCATTTGAAAATTGTGTGATTGCATCAACCAGGGAGAATTGAATGGTGCATGTTCTGTGAATATCAACCCGAGGGGTAAAGTAGAAACTCTTTGAGAGTTTGTGTGGCAGACACCATCACACACAGTACAAGGGAATCCTGGGGGATGAGCACGTGAAGAGGGAGACCCAAGGGCAGTGGCTGCACCTGCAGTTGGTCCATTCACACATTTGTTGGCACCGGCAGAATCTCCCAAGTGAGGATAGCTGTTTTGAGAATTCTGCCGTGCTCACAATCCCAAGATGTTGTGAATTTGTTCCTGTCATTTTCTTTTACGTAGAACCATTCCCTGTGGATTCTTCACAGGAACTGCCAACCAAGTCACTGATGTTGCACTCGTTGTTTCCTTTTTAGTTTGTTTTCCCTATGAACAGAGGAAAGGAATTCACTTGCACTGAGCTCTCCTCCATGGTGGTCTGCCCGAGGTGTTCAACCAACCATGGATCAGAAAACATTTGCAAACACATGAAAATCAATCAGTCCATCAAGCGGCAGAGTCAGTCATTCTGTGGATGGATTGAACCTTCCTGGATCCATTGATGCTTTCACCTGTACTAAACATGTTCAGCGTCTGCACTATGGTCCCTTATGCCTAAACGATAGGATCTACCACACAGGCACACAGCGTATCTATCATTTTGGGCATTCTCTGTTATCAGAAGATAACATCCCACACGTGGCAGGGGATGTGTGTGCCTAGGTGATGGGCTGCCAGGCCATTTTCCATAGGGGTCTTGGGCTCCTGTAGGTTTCCATGTCCTCAGGGGATCCTGGAACCCCTTTGGCACACATTCCAAGTGTGATTGTACCTTTGAGTGCTGGCTTGAAATACATTCTGCATCCAATGTGTTCAGATGTCAGATGATCACATTTCAAATTCTTGGATGGTTACATTGATATTATGGCCACTCTCCCATAATCTCAATGAGTTTCCACTGTATTTCAAGGGATAGGTGAGCAATATCCTAAACGATGTCGAGTGGAGTGTGCTGAGAGTATGTGGTGAGGGGTGATTTTGAGGAAGTTCTGTCCATGGCACCCTGATCGAAGATTGGAGTCTGATTCCTCTGGGCAAAGACATGGTCTCAGGAGTGTCTTAGTGAATTGGTACAACTAACTGGTAAAGCTAAGTTTCCAGTAAGCCTCTTTTTATTTTTTTCCCAAAGTGCCTGAGTTTTCCTGTTCTTTGCAGTTTGGGTGTGACCGAATGCCCCCACGGGAGCTCACTGGTGAACTTGTGCAGTTTAGCTTTGTCGTGTGTACAGGGTGATTGACAAGGAAGGAGGATGAAACAGTAGCCTCCTGAGGCAATGACACAATTCTGATCAGTTCGTCTTTGGAGGCTGTGGAGCAGTTTCCATGACTTCCTTAAGGAATGAAGAAATTCCTAGGAAGTGCCAAGAATCACTTAACACAAAGAGTGTGAGGCATTCATGACCTGAGGAGTCATCATGGGCTTCTGTCTCCTACACGTTAGGGCAACACATTTAGTTCAGCATGGAGCAACGTCAGAAACATAGAAGGCGGATGATAAAATTAGTATGCCTCATGAACAGAGTCATAGTGGTGGGAACACAGGCAGCCTTTTCTTGGGGTCATCTTTCCCCAACATCACAAGGTAACCACCATGGACTGAGAGCCCCTTACTTTTACTCATGCCAGTTATGAAAAGGAACACAAATTGTCCCTGTATGCCATCTTATATAATGTCTTTCCACTGGACACAGTTAAGTGAGACCTGGGGTTCGTGGGCATCAATTTCTCTTCTCCCCAGTGTGCCAATGTGAAGGAAGAGTATAGGGAGCAGTTCTGCCCGTCATTCCAAAGGTCCTGTGGGAATTCTCTCCCACAGTAAGGATATTTTCCTACAATCACCGCCCTGCCTCATGGGTAAGTGATCGTTACACTGCATGCAGACAGGGTGCCAGATTGTATGGGCCACCTTCATGGGTCCTGAATTTGTTTCTATCATCTCTGAAGTGATGGCGAATGATGTTGCAGTGGATGTGCTAGGGAGACTTTGAGTCAGGGCATTGAGAACAATGTATCTCTATGCCGTGCTCATTGGCGATGTGAGCATGAGGGTTCTGGTCTTCCACGTGGCCAGACAGATGTGGAACGTAAAATCCTATAAGTGCTTGCAAGGGGATGTTCCATTTGGAAAATTTTATTTCCCCTGTACTCTGCAGATTGGGTGTGACATAAGACCGTGGATGTTGCCTGGGGGTCTAAGGAAATGGTGGTTTGGACATATGCATGGGTTCCCTTATGTAGGCAGATCCAACAGAACACACTCTTGAGGTAACACCAAATTTACAGTGCATTTAATTTTGTGGGCTATGCTAATTTTGTTTCAACATAACAAAGGAATTCCTCAGTTTCAAGGAGAGTTGGTCACTATGGAGAGGTTTAGGCATTGCTCAACTAGTCAGGTATCTAATTCTTAAGACACCTAAAGATTTTTTGCGGGCTGCCACATGGAGCAACCTGAGACTCCCTGTGTGAGTGATGACAGCAACATGTTTTCCACGTGATGACATTGATTGCACTCCTCCATCATGCAAGGTTGAGAAACAGACAGCTGTAATTCTCCTACCACCCTCCCCCCTTTTTTTGAGACAGAGTCTCACTGTGTTGCCCTAGCTAGAGTGTCATGGCATGAGCCTAGCTCACAACAACCTAAAACTACCGGGCTAAAGCAATCCTCTTGCCTCAGCCTCCTGAGTAGGTGAGACTACAGGCATGCGCCACCACACCTGGCTAATTTTTCGTACATAAATTTTTAGTTCATCAGCTAACTTCTTTCTATTTTTAGTAAAGTCTCCTACCCTTATATGTCATGTCTTTCCCCAGGACTATGTGTCCCAGTTCCTGGATGTGCCTTGGGTGAATTTATTCTTCATACAGTGGTATTCCGGGACATGTGAAGCGGTCCCAGACAGCATGGTGTAGGGTCATATCCTTGCTGTATGAAATGTGAGCATCTCTTTCCAAGAGCACACAGATATTCACAAAGGGCAGGGAAGAAAACCTGCATTGCTCGATGGTGACTTCCACATATGCATTCCTTGGTAAACGGAAAAAAAATGAGTGAAAACTATACCGTCATCCTCACTGAACTGAGGTCCAGCACGTTGCTGCCACATGGAATGGTGAGAGAGGGACGGCTTCCGTTTGTTCCTGGGGCTGACACCGCTGGGTTAGTCTGGGTTTGGGACCTAGTTCTGGCTGAGCAAAGAGGATTCCCTGGGCAGTTTGCAGTTCCCAGGTGAGAGGACGGCTCTGTGGATAGACTGCAGTCGGCCAGAGCAGGACAGCACGCCTCCGGCAGTCAGGGCTCCGCGAGTATGCCAGCACACAGGAACAGTTAGTCTTAGGCTGCCTGTGAGGCCCAAGTTCTGTCCTTGAGGTCGTCCCTCCTAGGACCCTCGTCGCCCCCACTGAAGAGAAGTTGTTCTGGTTGAGAATAGTGCAGGACACCACACCTTGCCCATTCCTGGGTCATTTTTCTCGTTGGCCGAAGTGATTCAGTCCTGTGGTGACTGGGCAGAATCAGGGGCCAGCAGTCATGAGCAGGGAGAGCACACTGGCTTTCTTTTCCCTGAGGTGCCTGGGTGAGTGTTTAAAGGTTGCTTATATGGGCGTGGGGATCATCAGGGTTCCAGGCCAGGGAGTGTCTCCTGCAGAATGAAAAGGAAGAGAGCTGTGGGTGCATCGACCTGCCCCCCCACTCACGGAAATTCTTCAGTAACATTTGTGAATACCCTGGAGGGTTCGTTTGACTTTGGTGGGACATGACATGGTGGCCTCCGGTTGCCAGGATGGCAAAGAGATGCTGTGTCCCCATGCTTGGTCATTTTAGCAGATGGCTGTTCTTTCCTGGCAGGCTATGATCCAAGACTGGGATGGGACCGTTGACTCCAGTGGTCACGTCACCAGATTACTGGCACACATGTAGCCTGAAGTTCAGGTGGCGTGTTTTGCAGGCCAAGGCCCGTGGACCCTGATCCCATTAGCCATTGAGAGTAAGCGGATCTCGGGAGTGGCTGATGTTGCCAGGCCCGCCATCCTGCCTCTTTAAACTTGGAAGCAGGTGGCGTATTCAGGAGGATGGCATCACACAAACCCTTCTGAGTGACAGCCGGGGGAACTGTGGCCCGAGCAGGTGTCTATGCTTAAATCGCCCAGTGTACCATTGTTCTCCACGTGGTTTTTATGTTCCTCCTTGGGTTCTTTCTGGTACAATTGTGCAGCAGGGCAACACCGACACGGGGTAGTCGTTGGGATATGACCGGGCAGCCAGGCATGATCGGAGGGCAAGGCTGGCAGGGATCTGCGGTCTTCTCGGAATCCGGGCATTAGACAGAGGCAACCCTCTGTGTTGGTGTCTCCCTTGGGGTCCCTGAGGTGAGGAAAGCATCCCACGGGGAAGCTGACAGGAGCAGGTAGACGCGCGATCCTCCTGTCCTCTCTTCCCAAAGCAGAGGCTCAGAAGGAACCCGGTGATGACAGCGCTTTGTGGCTCAAGAGCACGAATGTCCCTGTTCTGAAGAAAGGGTTACCCCCGGAAATTTTCCCCAGGGAAAAGTTTCTGAGATTTGTCTAGATTCCCTCTCGTGAGAGAAGGGCGTGCTTGTAAGGGGTGAGGAAGAGGAGGCGTTGGGTGTCGTGTTCGGAAGTGGCAGTTGGGCATTTGTGGCTTCTCATACCGTATGCAGGAGTTGCTGCAGTACATGGTACCACGTGGGCATCACGGTGGGGAGGCTGGTTCTGGGGCAGGTGCCGGTCCCAGGGGACAGTCCGCAGGCCAGTGTGCCGGTGGTGAATGTAGAGCATTGTGACCATGCGGTACAGGGAATGGTTTTGTGGACTCCCGGCACAGGCCGCGGCCATTGGGCCAGGAGTCTCGGTCTTGTCCCAAAGCCAGTGGAGGTCAGAGGCTTCCTGGTCAGCTGCAGAGTCAGCCAGGGCTTTTTGGAACGGCATTGCGGGCACCGAAGCAATGGAGTTCAGAGCATTCTTGAAAGCGGCAGTGCCCTTTAGCGGGATGATTCCCCACTGGGTATACGTGCCTCATACCTGTGTCAGGGGCATGCTTATGATTATGATTCTCAGAGGCGGTGAAACCAAGGAAGCCCAGACACACACCAGAAATAGCTGAGTAGCGCCGGCAAATGCCATTTCCCTTGGGATCTGGCTACGCGGCCCCTTCTGAAGAACATCCTTGTTTCTTCTGCACCAGGCAGGTGACGCTGTCATGGAAACAACCCCAGTGGCCGCGTGGGACGTGATTGGTGTTTTGAGATCCCCAGAGAGACCACAGAGCCCGTGGAGATGTGTGTCGTGAGAAACTGGACTACCCTACATGAAGGTAAGCATCTCTGTCTGCCAACACACGGACTTTCCTAAGTTGCAGGGCACAGAATGTGCGTGGATCAATGATGACTCCCAAATACACATTCCTTGGAAAGCTGAACAAAATGAGTGAAAACTCTATGCCGTCGTCCTCATCGAACTGAGGTCCAGCACGCTGCTCCGACAGGGAATAGAGAGAGAGAGATGACCTGCTGCCAGTTGTCCACGTGGGTGGCACCTGGGTGGGCGGGGCTTCCGTCCCAGTTTAGAATGTGGTCTTCATTGTGGAAGGGGTATCCTCTGAGCACTTGGAGGTCCCGAGGCGAACGGACGGCTCTTTCAAATAACTGTGGCTAGCCGGGGTGGAGTTGCACACCGCCAGTCAGCTCTGCCACGTGAGTGAGCAGGTGGCATGGTGAGAGGTAGCCAGTAGCATGCCTGTGAGCATAAAGGGTGTTCCTTGAGGTGATGCCATTTAGTCGCCCCATCCCCCAGTGGAATATGCGTCCTTGTGTTTGGGAAGAGAGGGCCAGCTTAGGCGGAGCATCTTGGAGTGTGCATAGTGGTTGGGCAGAATCCTTGCCAGGCTGCGTTGGGGATGTTGGGGCCTCTGGTTTCTGCTGCTGTGAGGAGCTCTGAGAAGGTCTGCGTGTTGAGCCCATGTATCCAGAGGGGTCAAACAGGTTACGGGGCCAGCGATGGCTCCCACCAGATGCAAAGGTCAGAGTGCCACAGGTGCAATCTGTGACCCCTTCGTGGAGAGTTTGTGAGTTTTGTGAGTCTGCTTTGGGCGTGGAATGGTGCCGACATGGTGGCAAATGCCACAGCGGCCCCAGGGTGCTGGGAGTGGGATGCCATGCCGTGTGTGCTTTGAGGGCCGGTGTGCAGATGGCATTGCTCTCTTGAAGGTGTCCCCTCTGTAGGCTGACTGGGGTTTTTACTGTGTCCTGTCCATTTTTGCGCTCGGGGCTCATGTTGGCCCGGAATTGCTCTCGGGCAAAGGTGTGTATAGCACAGGCTGGAGTTCCTTGCTCCCCTTTCCCGTTGGTCAAAGGCAAGGTTTTCCTTGGGCATTCCAGGTGAGCGTTGCCTGCACACTCCACAGGCCCCTCAACGCACCTGGGGTTGAGGAGAGCATGCTGAGCCTGATGTCCACGTGACAGGTGCGTGCAAGTGGAGAGCCGCTCGGGCCCTCTGAGGCAACACGTGCCTTTTTCCAGTTATTAGGTCATTTTCCCGTCTTTGCCTCTGTTCCTCTACTTTTGAAACAGTGGTTGTGTTCTCGGATGGAGGTAGTGCCCACAGGCCGTGGAGGGATCTTTCTTGATCTGGAGGCCATGTTGAGAGGCAATGTCCTGAAGGTGTTCGATGATGTGGGCCTCCGCATGTTAGTAGCCCAGTAGTATTGCGCCCGTCTGGCTTTCCTGTAGGTTCTTCAATTTGCCCTGCAAGGCAGGCACTGAGGTTGATGTAGAATCGTGATGCGGCGTTTCTCCTAAGGCTAGGAGTTTGAGGGGCAGCGCGGTCCCGAACGCCTCACGGCCCGGAGGAAACTGCCCTTTGCCCGGGAAGGAAGAGCTTTACTCTGAAACTGTCCCCCTGGAACTATGCCAGTGTTGTTTGTCTTGTGTGAGGGCCAAGCGATGGCGCTTGACTAACGGGTGTCAGGAGGTAGGTGACTGGGTGTGGAACTCGTCCTACTGGAAAACCTTGGAGATGGGCACGTCAGAACATCCTTCGTATGTGACAGGGAGCTACAGGCCCAGGCGCTGCCGGGCATGCGTCCACACCAAAGGGGAAGCCGACTCAGCTCAGCTGCGGGGCATGGGTCAGGAATGTGAATCACATTGGCTTTTGGCCCTGTGTCTCTGTCTCCTGTTGTAAAGTGGACCCGTGTTCCTTCTGTACTTCCCCAGATTGTGTTGCCATGGAACGAACAGCAGCAGTCTCTAGGGAAGAGCTCCGTACAGTGGCATCCCTGGACACGTGAAGAGCTCCCGGACCCGTAAGGCACGGGGTCCTTCGAGTGCTATCCACCAGGTGAGCATCTCTTTCCTGCAGCACGCAGATATCCCAGAAGCGCAGGGGCAGAAACTGTGCATGGATCGATGATGACTTCCACATATGCATTCCTTGGAAAGCTGAACAAAATGAGTGAAAACTCTATACCGTCATCCTCATCGAACTGAGGTCCAGCACGTTGCTGCCAAATTGAATGGTGAGAGAGGGTTGGCTTCCGTTTGTTCCTGGGGCTGACACCGCTGGGTTATTCTAGGCTTGGGACCTGGTCGTGGTTGAGGCAAGAGGATTCCCTGGGCAGTTTGCAGTTCCCAGGTGAGAGGATGGCTGTGTGGGTTGACTGCAGTCAGCCAGGGTGGGACAGCACGCCTCCGGCTGTCAGCACTCGGCGAGTATGCTGGCACACAGGAACAGTTAGTCTTAGGCTGCCTGTGAGGCCCAAGCCTGGTCCTTGAGGTCGTGCCACCTAAAGCCTTCGTCCCTCCGCTGAAGAGAAGTTGTTCTGGTTGGGAATAGTGTAGGACGCCACGCCTTGCCCACCCCTGGGTCATTTTTCTCGTTGGCTGAGGTGATTGAGTCCCTGTGGTGACTGGGAAGAATCAGGGGCCAGCAGTCACGAGCAGGGAGAGCACACTGGCTTTCTTTTCTCTGAGGTGCCTGGGTTGAGTGTCTACAGCTTCCTTATATTGGTGTGGGGATCATCAGGGTTCCAGGCCTGAGCGTGTCTCCTGCAGAATGAAAAGGAAGAGAGTTGTGGGTGCGTCGACCTGCCCCCCCACTCCCCCATAGAAATTGTTGAGTAACCTTTGAGAATGCCCTCGAGCCTTTGTTTGGCTTTGGTGGGAGGTGCCATGGTGGCCTCTCGTTGCAGAGATGGCAAAGGGACGCTGTTTCCCCCTGCTTGGTCATTTTAGCGGATGGCTGTTATTTCCTCTAAGGCTGTGATCCAGGACTGGGATGGGGACGGTTGACTCAAAGAGTCACGTCAGCAGATTACTGGCACATACGTAGCCTGAAGTTCAGGTGGTGTGTTTTGCAGGCCAAGGGTCCTGGACCCTGATCCCATTAAACATTGAGGGTAAGCGATTCTCGGGAGTGGGTGATGTCCCCAGGCCCGTCACCCTGCCTCTTTAAACTGGGAAGCAGGAGGGGTATTTAGGAGGATGGCATCACATATACCCTTCTGTGTGACAGCCGGGGGGAACTGTGGCCCGAGCAGATGTCTATGCTTAAATAGCCCAGTGTGCCATTACTGTCCGCATGGTTTTTACGTTCCTCCTTGGGTTCTTTCTGGTGCAGTTGTGCAGCGGGTCAACACCGACACAGGGCAGTCATTGGGTTATGTCCGGGCAGCCAGGCATGATTGGAGGGCACGGACATCAGGGATATGCGGTCTTCTCTGAATCTGGGCATTAGACAGAGGCAACCCTCTGTGTTGGTGTCTCCCTTGGGGTCCCTGAGGTGAGGAAAGCATCCCACAGGGAAGCTGACAGGGGGCAGGTAGACGCGCGATCCTCCTGTCCTCTCTTCCCAAAGCAGAGGCTCAGAAGGAACCCTGTGATGACAGCGCTTTGTGACTCAAGAGCACGAATGTCCCTGTTCTGAAGAAAGGGTTACCCCCGGAAATTGTCCGCACTGAAAAGTTTCTGAGATTTGTCTAGATTCCCTCTTGTGAGAGAAGGGCGTGCTTGTAAGGGGTGAGGAAGAGGAAGCGTTGGGTGTCGTGTTTGGAAGTGGCAGTTGGGCATTTGTGGCTTCTCATACCATATGCAGGAGGTGCCGCAGTAGATGATGGCACAAGGGCATCACGCTGGGGAGGCTGCTTCCAGGGCAAGTGCCGGTCCCAGGGGACAGCCCCTGGCCAGCGTGCTGGTGGTGTATGTAGAGCATTGTGACCATGCGGTACAGGGAATGGTTTTGTGGACTCCGGGCCCAGGCCGCGGCCGTTGGGCCAGGAGTCTCGGTCTTGTCCCAAAGCCAGTGGAGGTCAGAGGCTTCCTGGTCAGCTGCAGAGTCAGCCAGGGCTTTTTGGAACGGCATTGCGGGCACCGAAGCAACGGAGTTGAGAGCATTCTTGAAAGCGGCAGTGCCCTTTAGCGGGATGATTCCCCACAGGGTATACGTGCCTCATACCTGTGTCAGGGGCATGCTTATGATTATGATTCTCGGAAGTGGTGAAGCCAAGGAAGCCTAGACACACACCAGAGATAGCTGAGTAGCGCCGGCAAATGCCATTTCCCTTGGGATCTGGCTACCCTGGCCCCTTCTGAAGAACATCCTTGTTTCTTCTGCACCGGGCATGTGGCGCTGTCATGGAAACAACCCCAGTGGCCGCGTGGGACGTGGTTGGTGTTTTGAGATCCCCGGAGAGAACGCGGAGCCCGTGGACACGTGTGTCGTGGGAAACTGGACTACCCTACATGAAGGTAAGCATCTCTGTCCGCCAACACATGGGCCTTCCTAAGTTGCAGGGCACAGAATGTGCGTGGATCGATGATGACTCCCAAATACACATTCCTTGGAAAGCTGAACAAAATGAGTGAAAACTCTATGCCGTCGTCCTCATCGAACTGAGGTCCAGCACGCTGCTCCGACAGGGAATAGAGAGAGAGGGATGACCTACTGCCAGTTGTCCACGTGGGGGGTCATGCGGGGGTGGGGCTTCCGTCCCAGTTTTGAATGTGGTCTTCATTGTGGAAGGGGTATCCTCTGAGCACTTGGAGGTCCCGAGGCGAACGGACGGCTTGTTTGAATGACTGTGGCCAGCCGAGGTGGAGTTGCACACCGTCAGTCAGCTCTGCCACATGAGTGTGCAGGTGGCATGGTGAGAGGTAGCCAGTAGCATGCCTGTGAGCATGAAGGGTGTTCCTTGAGGTGATGCCATTTAGTCCCCCCATCCCCCAGTGGAAGACGCGTCCTTGTGTTTGGGAAGAGAGGGCCAGCTTAGGCGGAGCATCTTGGAGTGTGTTTAGTGGTTGGGCAGAATCCTTGCCAGGCAGCGTTGCGGATGTTGCGGCCTCCGGTTTCTGCTGCAGTGAGGAGCTCTGAGAAGATCTGCGTGTTGAGCCCATGCATCCAGATGGGCTAAAAAGGTTATGGGGCCATCGATGGCTCCCGCCAGATGGAAAGGTCAGAGTGCCACGGGTGCAATGTGTGACCCCTTCGTGGAGAGTTTGTGAGTTTTGTGAGTCTGCTTTGGGCGTGGAATGGTGCCGACAGGGTGGCAAATGCCACAGAGGCCCCAGGGTGTTGGTGGTGGGATGCCATGCAATGTGTGCTTTGAGGGCCGGTGTGCCGATGGCGTTGCTTTCTTGAAGGTGTCCCCTACGGAGGCTGACTGGGGTTTTTACTGTGTCCTGTCCATTTGGCGCTCGGGGCTCGTGTGGGCCCAGAATTGCTCTTGGGCAAAGTTGTGTGCAGGCAGGAGTTCCTTGCTCCTCTTTCCCATGGTTGGTGAAAGGGAAAGCTTTCCTTGGGCATTCCGGGTGAGCGTTGCCTGCACACTCCACAGGCCCCTCAGCGCACCTGGGGTTGAGGAGAGCATGCTGAGCCTGACGTCCACGTGACAGGTGCGTGCAGGTGGAGAGCCGCTCCAGCCCTCCAAGGCAACACGTCACTTTTTGCAGTTTTTAGGTCATTTTCCCGTCATTGCTGCTGTTCCTCTTCTTCTGAAGCAGTGGTCCTGTTGTCGGATGGAGGTAGTGCCCACAGGCCGTGGAGGGATCTTTCTTGATCTGGAGGCCATGTTCAGAGTAAACGTCCTGAAGTTGTTCGATGATGCGGGTCTCCGCATGTTAGTACCCCAGTAATATTGCGCCAGTCTGGCTTTCCTGGGGGTTCTTGAGTTTGCCCTGCGAGGCAGGCACCGAGGTTGATGTAGACTGATGATGTGGCGTTTCTCCTAAGGCTAGAATTTTGAAGGGCATCGCAGTCCTGAACGCCTCACGGCCCGGAGGAAACTACCCTTTGCCCGGGAAGGAAGAGGTTCCCTCTGAAACGGTCCCCCTGGAACTATGCCAGTGTTGTTTGTCTTGTGTGAGGGCCAAGCGAGGGCCCTTAACTAACGGGTGTCAGGAGGTTGGTAGCTGGGTGTGGAACTAGTCCTTCTGGAAAACCTTGGAGATGGGCACGTCGGAACATCCTTCGTATGTGACAGGGAGCTACACGTTCAGGCACTGCCGGGCATGCGTCCACACCAAAAGGGAAGCTGACACAGCTCAGCTGCGGGGCATGGGTCAGGAACGTGAATCACATTGGCTTTTGGCCCTGTGTCTCTGTCTGCTTTTCTAAAGTGGACTCGTGTTCCTTCTGTACTTCCCCAGATTGTGTTGCCATGGGACGAACAGCAGTGGTCTAGAGGGAAGAGTTCCATATAGTGGCGTCCCTGGACACGTGAAGAGCTCCCTGACCCATAAGGCACGGGGTCCTTCGAGTGCTGTGGACCAGGTGAGCATCTGTTTCCCGCAGCACGCAGATATCCCTAAAGCGCAGGGGCAGAAACTGTGCATGGATCGATGATGACTTCCACATATGCATTCCTTGGAAAGCTGAACAAAATGAGTGAAAACTCTATACCGTCATCCTCATCGAACTGAGGTCCAGCACGTTGCTGCCAAATTGAATGGTGAGAGAGGGTCGGCTTACGTTTGTTCCTGGGGCTGACACCGCTGGGTTATTCTAGGCTTGGGACCTGGTCCTGGTTGAGGCAAGAGGATTCCCTGGGCAGTTTGCAGTTCCCAGGTGAGAGGATGGCTCTGTGGGTTGACTGCATTCAGCCAGGGCGGGACAGCACGCCTTCGGCTGTCAGCGCTCTGCAAGTATGCCGGCACACAGGAACAGTTAGTCTTAGGCTGCCTGTGAGGCCCAAGCCTGGACCTTGAGGTCGTGCCACCTAAAACCTTCGTCTCCCCCACTGAAGAGAAGTTGTTCTGGTTCGGAATAGTGTTGGACGAGACGCCTTGGCCATCCCTGGGTCATTTTTCTCGTTGGCCGAGTGGATTGTGTCCCTTGGTGACTGGGCAGAATCAGGGGCCAGCAGTCACGAGCAGGGAGAGCACACTGGCTTTCTTTTCCCTGAGGTGCCTGGGTGAGTGTTTAAAGGTTGCTTATATGGGCGTGGGGATCATCAGGGTTCCAGGCCGGGGCGTGTCTCCTGCAGAATGAAAAGGAAGAGAGTTGTGGGTGCGTCGACCTTCCCCCCCTGCCCCCATAGAAATTGTTGAGTAAAGTTTGTGAATCCCCTTGAGCCTTTGTTTTGCTTTAGTGGGACGTGCCATGGTGGGACATGCCATGGTGGGACGTGCCATGGTGGCCTCCGGTTGCCGAGATGGCAAAGGGATGCTGTGTCCCCCTGCTTGGTCATTTTAGCAGATGGCTGTTCTTTCCTGGCAGGCTGTGATCCAGGACTGGGATGGGACGGTTGACTCCAGGGGTCACATCAGCAGATTATTGGCACACACGTAGCCTGAATCCAGGTGGTGTGTTTTGCAGGCCAAGGCCCATGGACCCTGGTCCCATTAGTCACTGAGGGTAAGTGGTTCTTGGGAGCAGCTGATGTCCCCAGGCCCACCAACCTGCCTCTTTAAACTTGGAAGCATGAGGGGTATTTAGGAGGATGGCATCACACAAACCGTTCTGTGTGACAACCGGTGGAAACTGTGGTCCGTGCTGGTGTCTATGCTTAAATTGCCCAGTGTGCCATTGAAGTCCGCATGCTTTTTACGTTCCTCCTTGGGTTCTTTCTGGTGCAATTGTGCAGCGGGGCAACACTGACACGGGGCAGTTGTTGGGTTCTGTCCGGGCTGCCAGGCATGATTGGAGGACAAGGCCGTCAGGGATATGCAGTCCTCTTGGAATCCGGGTATTAGACAGAGGCAACCCCCTTGTGTTGGTGTCTCCCTTCGGGGTCCCTGAGGTGAGGAAGGCATCCCACAGGGAAGCTGACAGGGGCAGGTAGATTTGTGATACTCCTGTCCTCTCTTCCCCAAGCAGAGGCTCAGAGGGAACCCTGTGATGACAACGCTTTGTGGCTCAAGAGCTCGAATGTACCTGTTCTGCAGAAAGGGTTACCCCCAGAAACTGTCCCCACTGAAAAGAATCTGAGATTTGGCTAGATTCCCTCTCGTGAAAGAAGGGCATGATTGTAAGGGCTGAGGAAGAGGAGGTGTTGGGTGTCGTGTTCGGAAGTGGCAGCTGGGCGTTTGTGGCTTCTCATACCATATGCAGGAGGTGCCGCAGTAGATGGTGGCACATGTGCATCACGGTGGGGAGGCTGGTTCTTCGGCTGGTGCAGGTCCCAGGTTACAGTCCCCAGTCCAGTGTGCCGGTGGCATATGTAGAGCATTGTGATCATGCGGTACAGGGAATGGTTTTGTGGACTCCTGGCCGAGGCCACAGCCGTAGGGCCAGGAGTCTCGGTCTTGTCCCAAAGCCAGTGGAGGTCAGAGGCTTCCTGGTCAGCTGCAGAGTCAGCCAGGGCTTTTTGGAATGGCATTGCGGGCACCGAAGCAATGGAGTTGAGAGCATTCTTGAAAGCGGCAGTGCCCTTTAGCGGGATGATTCCCCACAGGGTATACGTGCCTCATACCTGTGTGAGGGGCATGCTTATGATAATGATTCTCAGAAGCGGTGAAACCAAGGAACCCTAGACACACACACACCAGAGATAGCTGAGTAGCGCAGGCAAATGCCATTTCCCTTGGGATCTGGCTACAGGGCCCCTTCTGAAGAACACCCTTGTTTCTTCTGCACTGGGCAGGTGGCGCTGTCATGGAAACAATCCCAGTGGTGGCGTGGGACGTGGGTAGTGTTTTGAGATCCCCGGAGAGACCAAGGAGAGCGTGGACACGTGTGTCGTGGGAAACTGGACTACCCTACATGAAGGTAAGCATCTCTGTCTGCCAACGCACGGACTTTCCTAACTTGCAGGGCACAGAATGTGCGTGGATCGATGATGACTCCCAAATACACATTCCTTGGAAAGCTGAACAAAATGAGTGAAAACTCTATGCCGTCGTCCTCATCGAACTGAGGTCCCGCACGCTGCTCCGACAGGGAATAGAGAGAGAGGGATGACCTGCTGCCATTTGTCCACGTGGGTGGCCCCCGGGGGGGGGGCTTCCGTCCCACTTTAGAATGTGGTCTTCATTGTGGACGCGGTATCCTCTGAGCAGTTGGCGGTCCCGAGGCGAATGAACGGCTTGTTCAAATGACTGTGGCCAGCCGAGGTGGAGTTGCACCCCGACAGTCAGCTCTGGCACGTGAGTGCGCAGGTGGCATGGTGAGAGGTAGCCAGTAGCCTGCCTGTGAGCATAAAGGGTGTTCCTTGAGGTGATGCCATTCAGTCGCCCCATCCCCCAATGAAAGACGCGTCCTTGTGTTTGGGAAGAGAGTGCCAGCTTAGGTGGTGGACCTTGGAGTGTGCGTAGTGGTTGGGCAGAATCCTTGCCAGGCAGCGTTGGGGATGTTGGGGCCCCTTGTTTCTGCTGCTGTGAGGAGCTCTGAGAAGGTCTGCGTGTTGAGCTCATGCATCCAGAGGGGTTAAATAGGTTACGGGGCCAGCGATGGCTCCCGCCAGATGCAATGGTCAGAGTGCCATGGGTGCAATCTCTGACCCCTTCATGGGGAGTGTGTGAGTTTTGTGAGTCTGCTTTAGGCGTCGAATGGTGCTGACAGGGTGGCAAGTGCCACAGCGGCCTCAGGGTGCTGGGACTGGGATGCCATGCAGTGTGTGCTTTGAGGGCCGGTGTGCAGATGGCGTTGCTCTCTTAAAGGTGTCCCCTCCAGAGTCTGACTGGGGTTTTTACTGTGTCCTGTCCATGTGTTGCTCGGGGCCCCTGTTGGCCCGGAATTGCTTTCGGGGAAAGTTCTGTATAGCGCAAGCAGGAGTTCCTTGCTCTCCTTTCCCGTCATGGGCCAAAGGGAAGGTTTTCCTTGGGCATTTCGGTTGAGCGTTGCCTGCACACTCCAGAGGCCCTTCAGCGCACCTGGGGTTGAGGAGAGCATGCCGAGCCTGACTTACATGTGACAGGTGCGTGCAGGTGGAGACTGACTTGGGCCCTCCGAAGCAACATGTCCCTTTTTCCAGTTGTTAGGTCATTTTCCCGTCTTTGCTGCTGTTCCTCTTCTTCTAAAGCATTGGTCATGTTGTCGGATGGAGGTAGTGCCCACAGGCCGTGGAGGGATCTCTCTTGATCTGGAGGCCATGTTGAGAGGCAACGTCCTGAAGGTGTTCGATGATGTGGGCCTCCGCATGTTAGTACCCCAGTAATATTGCACCGGTCTGGCTTTCCTGTGGGTTCTTGAATTTGCCCTGCGAGGCGGGCACTGAGGTTGATGTAGACTGGTGACGCGGCGTTTTTCCTAAGGCTAAGATTTTGAGGGGCACCGTGGTCCCGAATGCCTCACGGCCCGGAGGAAACTGCCCTTTGCCCAGGAAGGAAGAGCGGCCCTCTGAAACAGTCCCCCTGGAACTATGCCAGTGTTGTTTGTCTTGTGTGAGGGCCAAGCGAGGGCCCTTGAGTAACGGGTGTCAGAAGGTAGGTGGCTGGGTGTGGAACTCGTCCTTCTGGAAAACCTTGGAGATGGGAACAATGGAACATCCTTCGTATGTGACAGGGAGCTACAGGCCCAGGCGCTGCCAGGCATGCGTCCACACCAAAGGGGAAGCCGACACAGTTCAGCTGCGGAACATGGGTCAGGAACGTGAATCACATTGGCCTTTGGCCCTGTGTCTCTGTCTCCTGTTGTAAAGTGGACCCGTGTTCCTTCTGTACTTCCCCAGATTGTGTTGCCATGGAACGAACAGCAGCGGTCTCTAGGGAAGAACTCCGTACAGTGGCGTCCCTGGATACGTGAAGAGCTCCCGGACCCATAAGGCACGGGGTCCTTCGAGTGCTATCCACCAGGTGAGCATCTGTTTCCTGCAGCACGCAGATATCCCTAAAGCGCAGGGGCAGAAACTGTGCATGGATCGATGATGACTTCCACATATGCATTCCTTGGAAAGCTGAACAAAATGAGTGAAAACTCTATACCGTCATCCTCATCGAACTGAGGTCCAGCACGTTGCTGCCAAATTGAATGGTGAGAGAGGGTCGGCTTCCGTTTGTTCCTGGGGCTGACACAGCTGGGTTAGTCTAGGCTTGGGACCTGGTCGTGGTTGAGGCAAGAGGATTCCCTGGGCAGTTTGCAGTTCCCAGGTGAGAGGATGGTTCTTGGGGTTGACTGCAGTCAGCCAGGGCGGGACAGCACGCCTCCGGCTGTCAGCACTCGGCGAGTATTCCGGCACACAGGAACAGTTAGTCTTAGGCTGCCTGTGAGGCCCAAGCCTGGTCCTAGAGGTCGTGCCACCTAAGACCTTCGTCCCCCTACTGAAGAGAAGTTGTTCTGGTTGGGAATAGTGTAGGACGCCACGCCTTGCCCATCCCTGGGTCATTTTTCTTGTTGGCCGAGGTGATTGAGTCCCTGTGTTCACTGGGCACAATCAGGGGCCAGCAGTCCCGAGCAGGGAGAGCACACTGGCTTTCTTTTCACTGAGGTGCCTGGTGTGAGTGTCTACAGCTTGCTTATATTGGTGTGGGGATCATCAGGGTTCCAGGCCTGAGCGTGTCTCCAGCAGAATGAAAAGGAAGAGAGTTGTGGGTGCGTCGACCTGCCTCCCCACTCCCGCATAGAAATTGTTGAATAACCTTTGAGAATGCCCTCGAGCCTTTGTTTGGCTTTGGTGGGACGTGCCAGGTTGGCCTCCGGTTACCGAGATGGCAAAGGGGCGCCGTGTCCCCCTGCTTGGTCATTTTAGCAGATGGCTGTTGTTTCCTCTAAGGCTGTGATCCAGGACTGGGATGCGGAAGGTTGACTGCAAGGGTCACGTCAGCAGATTACTGGCACACACGTAGCCTGAAGTTCAGGTGGTGTGTTTTGCAGGCCAAGGCTCCTGGACCCTGATCCCATTAAACATTGAGGGTAAGCGGTTCTCGGGAGCGGCTGATGTCCCCAGGCCCGTCACCCTGCCTCTTTAAACTTGGAAGCAGGAGGGGTATTAAGGAAAATGGCATCACACAAACCCTTCTGTGTGACAGCTGGGGGGAACTGTGGCCTGAGCACGTGTCTATGCTTAAATCGCCCAGTGTGCCATTGTTGTCCTTGTGGTTTTTACGTTCCTCCTTGGATTCTTTCTGGTGCAATTGTGCAGCGGGGCAACACCGACACAAGGTAGTCGTTGGGATATGTCCGGGCGGCCAGACATGATTGGAGGACAAGTCTGTCAGGGATATGCGGTCATCTCGGAATCCGGGCATTAGACAGAGGCAACCCTCTGTGTTGGTGTCTCCCTTGGGGTCCCTGAGGTGAGGAAAGCATCCCACGGGGAAGCTGACAGGGGCAGGTAGACACGTGATCCTTCTGTCCTCTCTTCCCAAAGCAGAGGCTCAGAAGGAACCCGGTGATGACAGCGCTTTGTGGCTCAAGAGCACGAATGTCCCTATTCTGAAGAAAGGGTTACCCCCGGAAATTTTCCCCAGGGAAAAGTTTCTGAGATTTGTCTAGATTCCCCCTCGTGAGAGAAGGGCGTGCTTGTAAGGGGTGAGGAAGAGGAGGCGTTGGGTGTCGTGTTCGGAAGTGGCAGTTGGGCATTTGTGGCTTCTCATACCGTATGCAGGAGTTGCTGCAGTACATGGTACCACGTGGGCATCACGGTGGGGAGGCTGGTTCTGGGGCAGGTGCCGGTCCCAGGGGACAGTCCGCAGGCCAGTGTGCCAGTGGTGAATGTAGAGCATTGTGACCATGCGGTACAGGAAATGGTTTTGTGGACTCCGGGCCCAGACCGCGGCCGTTGGGCCAGGATTCTCGGTCTTGTCCCAAAGCCAGTGGAGGTCAGAGGCTTCCTGGTCAGCTGCAGAGTCAGCCAGGGCTTTTTGGAATGGCATTGCGGGCACCAAAGCAATGGAGTTGAAAGCATTCTTCAAAGCGGCAGTGCCCTTTAGAGGGATGATTCCCCACAGGGTATACGTGCCTCATACCTGTGTCAGGGGCATGCTTATGATTATGATTCTCGGAAGCGGTGAAGCCAAGGAAGCCCAGACACACACCAGAGACAGCTGAGTAGTGCAGGCAAATGCCATTTCCCTTGGGATCTGGCTACCCGGGCCCCTTTTGAAGAACGCCCCTGTTTCTTTTGTACCTGGCAGGTGGCGCTGTCATGGAAACAACCCCAGTGGCGGCGTGGGACGTGGTTGATGTTTTGAGATCCCCGGAGAGATCGCGGAGCCCGTGGACACGTGTGTCGTGGGATACTGGACTACCCGACATGAAGGTAAGCATCTCTGTCCACCAACACACAGACTTTCCTAAGTTGCAGGGCACAGAATGTGTGTGGATCAATGATGACTTCCAAACACACTTTCCATGGAAAGCTGAACAAAATGAGTGAAAACTCTATGCCGTCGTCCTCATCGAACTGAGGTCCAGCACGCTGCTCCGACAGGGAATAGAGAGAGAGGGATAACCTGCTGCCATTTGTCCACCTGGGTAGCACCCGGTTGAGGGGGGGTTTCCGTCCCTGTTTAGAATGTGGTCTTCATTGTGGAAGGGGTATCCTCTGAGCAGTTGGCAGTCCCGAGGCGAACGGACGGCTTGTTCGAATGACTGTGGCCAGCTGAGGTGGAGTTGCACAGCCCCAATCAGCTCTGGCACGTGAGTGCGCAGGTGGCATGGTGAGAGGAAGCCAGTACCCTGCCTGTGAGCATAAAGGGTGTTCCTTGAGGTGATGCCATTTAGTCGCCCCATCTCCCAGCGGAAGACGCGTCCTTGTGTGTGAGAAGAGAGCGCCAGCTTAGGCGGAGCATCTTCAAGTGTGTGTAGTGGTTCGGCAGAATCCTTGCCATGCAGCTTTGGGGATGTTGCGGCCTCTGGTTTCCACTGCTGTGAGGAGCTCTGAGAAGGTCTGCGTGTTGAGCCCATGTATCCAGAGGGGTTAAATAGGTTATGGGGCCAGCGATGGCTCCCGTCAGATGGAAAGGTCAGAGTGCCACGGGTGCAATCTGTGACCCCTTCGTGGAGAGTTTGTGAGTTTTGTGAGTCTGCTTTGGGCATGAAATGGTGCCGACATGGTGGCAAATGCCACAGCGGCCCCAGGGTGCTGGGAGTGGGATGCCATGCTACGTGTGCTTTGAGGGCCGGTGTGCAGATGGCGTTGCTTTCTTGAAGGTGTCCCCTCTGTAGGCTGACTGGGTTTTTACTGTGTCCTGTCCATGTGGCGCTCGGGGCTTGTGTTGGCCCAGAATTGCTCTCTGACAAAGTTGTGTATAGCGCAGGCTGGAGTTCCTTGTTTCCCTTTCCTGTCGTTGGTCAAAGGAAAGGTTTTCCTTGGGCGTTCCGGGTGAGCGTTGCCTGCACACTCCACAGGCCCCTCTGTGCACCTGGGGTTGAGGAGAGCATGCCGAGCCTGAATTCCATGTGACAGGTGTGTGCAGGTGGAGAGCCGCTCCGGCCCTCCGAGGCAACACGTGCCTTTTTCCAGTTATTAGGTCCTTTTCCCGTCTTTGCTGCTGTTCCTCTTCTTCTGAAGCAGTGGTCGTGTTGTCGGATGGAGGTAGTGCCCACAGGCTGTGGAGACATCTTTCTTGATCCGGAGGCCATGTTGAGAGGCAACGTCCTGAAGGTGTTCGATGATGTGGGCCTCCGCATGTTAGAAGCCCAGTAGCATTGCACCCGTCTGGCTTTCCTGTGGGTTCTTGAGTTTGCCCTGCGAGGCAGGCACCGAGGTTGATGTAGACTGATGATGCGGTGTTTCTCCTAAGCCTAGGATTTTGAGGGGCAACGCGGTCCCGAACGCCTCATGGCCTGGACGAACTGCCCTTTGCCCAGGAAGGAAGAGCTTCCCTCTGAAACGGTCCCACTGGAACTATGCCAGTGTTGTTTGTCTTGTGTGAGGGCCAAGCGAGGGCCCTTGAGTAACGGGTGTCAGAAGGTAGGTGGCTGGGTGTGGAACTCGTCCTTCTGGAAAAACTTGGAGATGGGCACGTCGGAACATCTCTCATATGTGACAGGGAGCTACAGGCCCAGGCGCTGCCCGGCTTGCGTCCACACCAAAGGGGAAGCCGACACAGTTCAGCTGTGGGGCATGGGTCAGGAACGTGAATCACATTGGCCTTTGGCCCTGAGTCTCTGTCTGCTGTTGTAAAGTGGACCCGTGTTCCTTCTGTACTTCCCCAGATTGTGTTGCCATGGGAGGAACAGCAGCGGTCTCTAGGGAAGAGCTCCGTACAGTGGCATCCCTGGACACGTGAAGAGCTCCCGGACCAGTAAAGCACGGGGTCCTTCGAGTGCTGTGGACCAGGTGAGCATCTGTTTCCCGCAGCACGCAGATATCCCTAAAGCGCAGGGGCAGAAACTGTGCATGGATCGATGATGACTTCCACATATGCATTCCTTGGAAAGCTGAACAAAATGAGTGAAAACTCTATACCGTCATCCTCATTGAACTGAGGTCCAGCACGTTGCTGCCAAATTGAATGGTGAGAGAGGGTTGGCTTCCGTTTGTTCCTGGGGCTGACACAGCTGGGTTAGTCTAGGCTTGGGACCTGGTCCTGGTTGAGGCAAGAGGATTCCCTGGGCAGTTTGCAGTTCCCAGGTGAGAGGATGGCTCTGTGGGTGGACTGCAGTCATCCAGGGTGGGACAACACGCCTCCGGCTGTCAGCACTCGGCGAGTATGCCGGCACACAGGAACAGTTAGTCTTAGGCTGCCTGTGAGGCCCAAGCCTGGTCCTTGAGGTTGTGCCACCTAAGACTTTCGTCCCCCCACTGAAGAGAAGTTGTTCTGGTTGGGAATAGTGTAGGAAGCGACGCCTTGCCCATCCCTGGGTCATTTTTCTTGTTGTCCGAGTTGATTGAGTCCCTGTGGTGACTGGGAAGAATCAGGGGCCAGCAGTCACGAGCAGGGAGAGCACACTGGCTTTCTTTTCACTGAGGTGCCTGGGGTGAGTGTGTACAGGTTGCTTATATGGGCGTGGGGATCATCAGCGTTTCACGCCTGGGCGTGTCTCCTGCAGAATGAAAAGGAAGAGAGTTGTGTGAGCGTCGACCTGCCCCCCCTCCCCCATAGAAATTGTTGAGTAACCTTTGTGAATCCCCTTGCGCCTTTGTTTGGCTTTGGTGGGACATGCCGTGGTGGTCTCCGGTTGCCGTGATGGCAAAGGGATGCTGTGTCCCCATGCTCAGTCATTTTAGCAGATAGCTGTTCTTTCCTGGCAGGCTGTAATCCAGGACTGGGATGGGATGGTTGACTCCAAGGGTCACGTCAGCAGATTACTGGCACACATGTAGCCTGAAGTTCAGGTGGTGTGTTTTGCAGGCCAAGGCCCATGGACCCTGATCCCATTAGTCATTGAGGGTAAGCGGTTCTCGGGAGCGGCTGATGTCCCCAGGCCCGCCACCCTGCCTCTTTATACTTGGAAGCAGGAGGAGTATATAGGAGGATGGCATCACACAAACTCTTCTGTTTGACAGCCGGAGGGGAACTGTGGTCCATGCAGGTGTCTATGCTTAAATCTCCCAGTGTGTAATTGTTGTCCGCGTGGTTTTTACGTTCCTCCTTGGGTTCTTTCTAGTGCAGTTGTGCAGCAGGGCAACACCAACAGGGGGCAGTCGTTGGGATATGTCCGGGCTGCCAGGCATGATCGGAGGACAAGGTTGGCAGGGATCTGCAGTCTTCTCGGAATCCGGGCATTAGACAGAGGCAACCCTCTGTGTTGGTGTCTCCCTTGGGGTCCCTGAGGTGAGGAAAGCATCCCACGGGGAAGCTGACAGGGGCAGGTAGACACGCGATCCTCCTTTCCTCTCTTCCTAAAGCCGAGGCTCAGAGGGAACCCTGTGGTGACAAGGCTTTGTGGCTCAAGAGATCTAATGTCCCTGTTCTGAAGAAAGGGTTACCCCCGGGAACTGTCCCCACTGAAAAGAATCTGAGATTTGGCTAGATTCCCTCTCGTGAGAGAAGGGCGTTCTTGTAAGGGGTGAGGAAGAGGAGGCGTTGGGTGTTGTGTTTGGAAGTGGCAGTTGGGCGTTTGTGGCTTCTCATACCATATGCAGGAGTTGCTGCAGTAGATGTTGGCATGTGGGCATCACAGAGGGGAGCCTGGTTTTGGGGCAGGTGCCGGTCCCAGGGGACAGTCCCCAGGCCAGCGTGCCAGTGGTTTATGTAGAGCATTGTGACCATGAGATACAGGGAATGGTTTTGTGGACCGCCGGCCCAGGCCGTGGCTGTTGGGCCAGGAGTCTCGGTCTTGTCCCAAAGCCAGTGGAGGTCAGAGGCTTCCTGGTCAGCTGCAGAGTCAGCCAGGGCTTTTTGAACGACATTGCGGGCACCGAAGCAACGGAGTTGAGAGCATTCTTGAAAGCGGCAGTGCCCTTTAGCGGGATGATTCCCCACAGGGTATACGTGTCTCATACCTGTGTGAGGGGCATGCTTATGATTATGATTCTCGTAAGCGGTGAAGCCAAGGAAGCCCAGACACACACCAGAGATAGCTGAGTAGCGCAGGCAAATGCCATTTCCCTTGGGATCTGGCTACCCGGGGCCCTTTTGAAGAACACCCCTGTTTCTTTTGTACCTGGCAGGTAGTGCTGTAATGGAAACAACCCCAGTGGCGGCGTGGGACGTGGTTGAGGTTTTGAGATCCCCGGAGAGATCGCGGAGCCCGTGGACACGTGTGTCGTGGGAAACTGGACTACCCTACATGAAGGTAAGCATCTCTGTCCGCCAATACACGGACCTTACTAAGTTGCAGGGCACAGAATGTGTGTGGATCGATGATGACTTCCAAACACACATTCCTTGGAAAGCTGAACAAAATGAGTGAAAACTCTATGCCATCGTCCTCATCCAACTGAGGTCCAGCACGCTGCTCCGACAGGGAATAGAGAGAGAGGGATGACCTCCTGCCATTTATCCATATGGGTCGCACCTGGGGGGCGGGGAGGCTTCCGTCCCAGTTTAGAATGTGGTCTTCATTGTGGACGGGGTATCCTCTGAGCAGTTGGCTCTCCCGAGACGAGCAGACGGCTTGTTGGAATGACTGTGGACAGCCAGGGTGGAGTTGCACACCGCCCGTCAGCTCTGCCACGTGAGTGCTCAGGTGACATGGTGAGAGGTAGCCAGTAGCCTGCCTGTGAGCATAAAGGGTGTTCCTTGAGGTGATGCCATTTAGTCACCCCATCCCCCAGTGGAAGACACGTCCTTGTGTTTGGGAAGAGAGCGCCGGATTAGGTGGTGCATCTTGGAGTGTGCGTACTGGTTGGGCAGAATCCTTGCCAGGCAGCGTTGGGGATGTTGGGGCCCCTTGTTTCCACTGCTGTGAGGAGCTCTGAGAAGGTCTGTGTGTTGAGCCCATGTATCCAGAGGGGTCAAACAGGTTACAGGGCCAGCGATGGCTCCCGCCAGATGCAAATGTCAGAGTGCCACGGGTGCAATCTGTGACCCCTTTTGGGGAGTTTGTGAGTTTTGTGAGTCTGCTTTGGGCGGGGAATGGTGCCGACACGGTGGCAAATGCCACAGCGGCCCCAGGTTGCTGGGAGTGGAATGCCATGCCGTGTGTCCTTTGAGGGCCGCTGTGCAGATGGCGTTGCTTTCTTGAAGGTGTCCCCTCCGTAGCCTGACTGGGGTTTTTACTGTGTCCTGTCCATGTGGCGCTCGGGGCTCGTGTTGGCCCGGATTTCTCTCCGGCAAAGTTGTGTATAGCGCAGGCTGGAATTCCTTGCTCCCTTTTCCTGTGGTTGCTGAAAGGGAAGGTTTTCCTTGGGTGTTCCGGGTGAGCGTTGCCTGCACACTCCACAGGGCCCTCTGTGCACCTGGGGTTGAGGAGAGCATGCCGAGCCTGACGTCCACGTGACAGGTGTGTGCAGGTGGAGAGCCACTCGGGCCCTCCAAGGCAACACAACCTTTTTCCCCGTTGTTAGGTCATTTTCCCGTCTTTGCTGCTCTTCCTGTTCTTCTGAAGCAGTGGTCCTGTTGTCGGATGGAGGTAGTGCCCACAGGCCGTGGAGGGATCTCTCTTGATCTGGAGGCCATGTTGAGAGGCAACGTCCTGAAGGTGTTCGATGATGTGGGCCTCCGCATGTTAGAAGCCCAGTAGTATTGCGCCAGTCTGGCTTTCCTGTGGGTTCTTGAGTTTGCCCTGCGAGGCAGGCACCGAGGTTGATGTAGACGGGTGATGCGGCGTTTCTCCTAAGGCTAGGAGTTTGAAGGGCAAGGTGGTCCCGAATGCCTCACGGCCCGGAGGAAACTGCCCTTTGCCCAGGAAGGAAGAGCGGCCCTCTGAAACGGTCCCCCTGGAACTATGCCAGTGTTGTTTGTCTTGTGTGAGGGCCAAGCGAGGGCCCTTGAGTAACGGGTGTCAGAAGGTAGGTGGCTGGGTGTGGAACTCGTCCTTCTGGAAAACCTTGAGGATGGGCACATCGGAACATCCTTCGACATGACAGAGAGCGAAAGGCCCAGGCGCTGCCGGGCATGCGTCCACACCAAAGGGGAAGCCGACTCAGCTCAGCTGCGGGGCATGGGTCAGGAACGTGAATCACATTGGCCTTTGGACCTGTGCCTCTGTCTACTGTTCTAAAGTGACCCCGTGTTCCTTCTGTACTTCCCCAGATTGTGTTGCCATGGGACGAATAGCCGTGGTCTCTAGGGAAGAGTTCCGTACAGTGGCATCTCTGGACACGTGAAGAGCTCCCGGACCCATAAGGCACCGGGTCCTTCGAGTGCTATTGACCAGGTGAGCATCTGTTTTCCGCAGCACACAATATCCCTAAAGCGCAGGGGCAGAAACTGTGCATGGATCGATGATGACTTCCACATATGCATTCCTTGGAAAGCTGAACAAAATGAGTGAAAACTCTATACCGCCATCCTCATGGAACTGAGGTCCAGCACGTTGCTGCCAAATTGACGGCTTCTGATTTTTCCTGGGGCTGACACAGCTGGGTTAGTCTAGGCTTGGGACCTGGTCCTGGTTGAGGCAAGAGGATTCCCTGGGCAGTTTGCAGTTCCCAGGCGAGAGGATGGCTCTGTGGATTGACTGCAGTCATCCAGGGTGGGATTGCACGTCTCCCACTGTCAGGGCTCCGCGAGTATGCCAGCACACAGGAACAGTTAGTCTTAGGCTGCCTGTGAGGCCCAAGCCTGGTCCTTGGGGTCGTGGCACCTTAGACCTTTGTCCCCCCACTGAAGAGAAGTTGTTCTGGTTGGGAATAGTGTAGGACGTCACGCCTTGCTCATCTCTAGGTCATTTTTCTCGTTGGTCGAGGTGATTGAGTCCCTGTGGTGACTGGGCAGAATCAGGGGCCAGCAGTCACAAGCAGGGAGTGCACACTGGCTTTCTTTTCGCTGAGGTGCCTGGGGTGAGTGTCTACAGGTTGCTTCTTTGGGCGTGGGGATCATCAGGGTTCCAGACCTGGGCGTGTCTCCTGTAGAATGAAAAGGAAGAGAGTTGTGGTTGCGTCGACCTGCCCCACCCCGCCCCAATAGAAATTGTTGAGTAACTTTTGTGAATCCTCTCGATCCTTTGTTTGACCTAGGTCAGACATGCCCTGATGGCCTCCGGTTGCCGAGATTGTAAAGGGACGCTGTGTCCCCATGCTTGGTCATTTTAGCACATGGCTGTTCTTTCCTGACAGGCTGTGACCCAGGACTGGGATGGGACTGTTGACTCCAGGGGTCACGTCAGCAAATTACTGGCACACACGTGGCCTGAAGTTCAGGTTGTGTGTTTTGCATGCCAAGGCCCGTGGACCCTGATGACTTTAGCCATTGTGGGTAAGCAGTTCTCGGGAGCGGCTGATGCCCCCAGGCCCGCCACCCTGCCTCTTTAAACTTGGAAGCACGAGGGGTATATAGGAGGATGGCATCACACAAACCCTTCTCTATGACAGCCGTGGGGAACTGTGGCCCGAGGAGGTGTCTATGCTTAAATCGCCAGTGTGCCATTGTTGTCCTCGTGGTTTTTATGTTCCTCCTTGGGTTCTTTCTGGTGCAATTGTGCAGCGGGGCAACACTGACACACGGCAGTCGTTGGGTTATGTCTAGGCGGCCACGCATGATTGGAGGGCAAGGCTGGCAGGGATCTGCGGTGTTCTCAGAATCCGGGCATTAGACAGAGGCAACCCTCTGTGTTGGTGTCTCCCTTGGGGTCCCTGAGGTGAGGAAAGCATCCCAAGGGGAAGCTGACAAGGGCAGGTACATGCGCGATCCTCCTGTCCTCTCTTCGTAAAGCAGAGGCTCAGAGGGAACCCTGTGGTGACAACGCTTTTTGGCTCAAGAGCACAAATGTCCCTGTTCTGCAGAACGGGTTACCCCCGGAAACTGTCCCCACTGAAAAGAATCTTAACATTTGGCTAGATTCCCTGTTGTGAGAGAAGGGCGTGCTTGTAAGGGGTGAGGAACTGGAGGCTTTGGGTGTCGTGTTCGGAAGTGGCAGTTCGGCATTTGTGGCTTCTCATACCGTATGCAGGAGGTGCCGCAGTAGATGGTGGCACATGGGCATCACGCTGGGGAGGCTGCTTCCGGGACAGGTGCTGGTCCCAGGGGACAGTCCCCAGGCCAGCGTGCTGGTGGTGTATGTAGAGCATTGTGACCATGCGGTACAGGGAATGGTTTTGTGGACTCCCGGCCCAGGCCGCGGCCGTTGGGCCAGGAGTCTCGGTCTTGTCCCAAAGCCAGTGGAGGTCAGAGGCTTCCTGGTCAGCTGCAGAGTCAGCCAGGGCTTTTTGGAACGGCATTGCGGGCACCGAAGCAACGGAGTTGAGAGCATTCTTGAAAGCGGCAGTGCCCTTTAGCGGGATGATTCCCCACAGGGTATACGTGCCTCATACCTGTGTGAGGGGCATGCTTATGATTATGATTCTCAGAGGCGGTGAAACCAAGGAACCCTAGACACACACCAGAGATAGCTGAGTAGCGCAGGCAAATGCCATTTCCCTTGGGATCTGGCTACCCTGGCCCCTTCTGAAGAACACCCTTGTTTCTTCTGCACTGGGCAGGTGGCGCTGTCATGGAAACATTCCCAGTGGCGGCGTGGGACGTGGTTGGTGTTTTGAGATCCCTGGAGAGACTACGGAGCCCGTGGACACGTGTGTCGTGGGAAACTGGACTACCCGACCTGAAGGTAAGCATCTCTGTCTGCCAATACACGGACCTTCCTAAGTTGCAGGGCACAGAATGTGCGTGGATCGATGATGACTCCCAAATACACATTCCTTGGAAAGCTTAACAAAATGAGTGAAAACTCTATACCGTCGTCCTCATTGAACTGAGGTCCAGCACGCTGCTCTGACAGGGAATAGAGAGAGAAGGATGACCTGCTTCCATTTGTCCACATGAGTTGCACCCGGGGGGGGGTGGCTTCTGTCCCAGTTTAGAATGTCGTCTTCATTGTTGACGGGGTATCCTCTGAGCATTTGGCGGTCCGGAGGTGAACGGATGGCTTGTTCGAATGATTGTGGCCAGCCGGGCTGGAGTTGCACACCCCCAGTCAGCTCTGGCAGGTGAGTGCGCAGGTGGCATGGTGAGAGGTAGCCAGTACCCTGCCTGTGAATATAAAAGGTGTTCCTTGAGGTGATGCCATTTAGTCGCCCCATCCCCCAGTGGAAGACCCGTCCTTGTGTTTAGGAAGAGAGCGCCAGCTTAGGTGGTGCATCTTGGAGTGTGTTTAGTGGTTGGGCAGAATCCTTGCCAGGCAGCGTTGGGGATGTTGGAGCCTCTTGTTTCTGCTGCTGTGAGGAGCTCTGAGAAGGTCTGTGTGTTGAGCTCATGCATCCAGAGGGGTTAAATAGGTTACAGGGCCAGCGATGGCTCCCGCCAGATGGAAAGGTCAGAGTGCCACGGGTGCAATCTGTGACCCCTTCGTGGAGAGTTTGTGAGTTTTGTGAGTCTGCTTTGGGCATGAAATGGTGCCGACAGCGTGGCAAATGCCACAGCGGCCCCAGAGTGCTGGGAGTGGGATGCCATTCCGTGTGTGCTTTGAGGGCCGGTGTGCAGATGGCGTTGCTCTCTTGAAGGTGTCCCCTCTGTAGGCTGACTGGGGTTTTTACTGTGTCCTGTCCATGTGGCGCTCAGGGTCGTGTTGGCCCGGAATTGCTCTCGGGCAAAGTTGTGTATAGTGCAGGCTGGAGTTCCTTGCTCCCGTTTCCCGTGGTTGGTGAAAGGGAAAGTTTTCTTTCGGTGTTCCGGGTGAGCATTGCCTGAACACTCCACAGGCCCCTCTGCGCACCTCGGGTTGAGGGAATGTTGGGGTCTCCTGTTTCTTTTTCTTTTTTTTTTTCTTTGTGAGAAAGTCTTGCTTTGTTGCACAGGCTAGAGTTAGTGCTGTGTCGTCAGCCTAGCTCACAGGAACCTCAAACACCTGGAACTCAGTGATCCTACTGCCTCAGCCTTCTGGGTATTTGGGACTACAGGCATGTTCAACCAGGCCTGGTTAATGTTTTCTATATATATTTTAATTGGACAGATAATTTGATTCTATATTTTTTTTTAGTAGAGACGCGGTCTCCCTCTTGCTCAGACTAGTCTCGAACTCTTTACCTTGAGCGATGCACCCCCTTTGGCCTCCCAGAGTGCGAGGATTACAGGCGTGAGACACCACACCCGGTCGTGTTCTCTGGTTTCTAATGCTCTGAGTAGCTCTGAGAATACCGTGGATCCCATCGATATGAATCTGATATCACGTGGTGGTTCTCTGCCCATCTGTCATTGGTAGCAAGGCCATTTTCCAGTGAGGCTAAGGCTCCTTTAGGAGTCCATGTTCTCAGGGGATCCTGGAACTACTGCGGCTTACATTGCTTCTGCGTTTCTACCTTGGAATGCCAGATTCGAGTACTTTCTGCATCCAAACTGTTCTCATGACAGATGATCACATTTCAAATTCTTGGATGGTAACGTGGATGTTATGTCCACGGTCCCATACCCTCCGTGAGTTCCCAGAGTGTATCAAGGGATAGGCGAGCGATACACTGAGCGATGTCGAGGGCAGTGTGCTGAGAGTAGGTGGAGAGGGGAGATTTCGGAGAAGATCAGTCCGGGGCTCCCTGAGCAAAGAAGGGAGCCCTATTCTTCTTAGCGGAGACGTTGTGTCCGGAGTTTCTCATGTGGTTAGGTACACCTAATCGGTACAGCTACGTCTCCCAGGAAGCCTCTTTTCTTTTTCTTTTCATTTTTTTCCCGGGGTGCCCGAGTTTCCCGGTTCTATACAGTCTGGGTGTCAGCGAATGGCCTGGCGGGAGCTCAGTGGAAAAGCCGGTCATTAGGGCTTTGTCGTGCATGCGGCGCAGCTGACGTGGAAGTAGGAAAACAGTAGCCTCCCGAGGCAATGACCCCATTCTGGTCAGTTCGTCTTGGGAGGGTTTGGAGCGATTTCCGTGACTTCTTTAAGGAATGAGGAAATTCCTAGCAAGTGCCAAGAATCACTTCGCACAAAGAGTGTGAGGCATTGACGACGTGAGGAGCCATGGTGGGCTTCTGTCTCCTTGCCGTCAGGGCGGCACATTTACCTCAGCATTGAGCAAGGTCAGACACATCCGAGACGGATGATGAAATTAGTAGGCTCGCTGCACGCACAGAGTCATAGTGGTGGGAAACACAGGCAGCCTTGTCTTGGGGTCATCATGCCCCAGCCACACATGGTAAGCACCGGGGCCTGGGCCCCTCACCTTTACTCATGCCAGTTTGGAAAAGGAACACGCATGGTCCCCGTATGCCCACAGATGTAATCTCTCCCCGCAGGACGCAGTGAAGTGAGATGTGGGCTTCGAAGGGATGACTTTCTCTCCTGCCCGGTGTGGCGACCTGATGGAAGAGACTAGGGAGCAGTTGTGCCCGCCATCATCCCCAAGGTGCAGTGGGAATTCTCTCCTACGGTAAGGATCTTGTGCCGGGATCAGCGCCACACCTCGTGGGGAGGGGATCGTGACTCTGCCTGGAGGCGGGGCCCTCACCATGCTAGCCAGCCGTGGGGCCGGTCATTGCTTGTGATGCCGGTCTCCCTGGTGGAAGAGTGTGGGTTGGCCAGCCCCGGGGTGACAGGAGGGCCCGGTGCTCAGTGTCCGCCCTGGATCTGGGGCTGAAGGTCCCTTTCGTACGTGTGCCTGGATCGATGATGTCTAAAAAAAATGGAAACTTTTGAAATCTGAACAAAATGAGTGAGGACTCGAGCTGAGGTCCAGCACGGGGATCGCCATGCCAGTGGGCTGAAGGGGGCTGAGTTAGTAGTGCTTGGGGTGAGTTAAGGCCTGTGATGTCTAGAAATCTGAAAGGCTCACGTATGTTGCAAGGAGTTGGGTTGGGCGGCGGTGTGAGCACACCCTGTTGGTGGCTTGCGGGGCTACCGTGGAAACCCTCTGAGGGCGTGGCCGGTGGCTTCCTTACCCCACCCTCACCAGACCCTGGGGAACTGAACGGGCATTGGCGATACCCCTGGGAAGTCCGTAGGCCTACCCGTGAGCCCCTCTCCCATTTGGCTGAGCCGGCCAGAGGTTGTGATGGGAGATCTCGGTTATGTCAGGAGGGGCAGAGGTAGGAGCGGCTTCCAGGGCCGGGACGCCATTTTATATTTCTGCTCGCTTTTGTGTACGTGAAAGCACTGCCTGGGAGTTGAAAGAGAGACACCCACTATGGAATCCTAGCGGTCTGTTGTATTAACCACCGGACTGGCCGCCCATTCACGCGGTATGGCAGCCTTGGCCCTTGTGGGTTTTCCCGTCAAGCGAGCAAGGCCTTTTGAGTCCATGGCGGTCCTGCCTGCAAGTCCGTGCGGTGTCCGTCATTTGTGAAAGCGACGGGACTCTATCTTCCAAATGCTGGACTTTGAAGCTGGATGGAATTGGCCACCCTCCTGGGTCCTCAGTGGGTTTCCACAGTCTGTGAAGTGGTGACGAATGATGTTGCAGTGGAGGAGCTAGGGCGACTTTGAGTCAGGGCTTTGAGGACAGCGTAAATCTATGCCATGCCCGGCAGCAAAGTGAGCATGAGGGTTCTGGTCTTGCACGTGGCCAGACACACGTGGAACGTGAGATCCTATAGGTGCTCTGCAAGGAGATGTTCCATTTGGGGAATTTTGTTTCCCCTGTACTCTGCAGACGGGGTGAGATATCGTTCCGGGGACGTTCACCCGGCGGACTGAGGAAACGCTGGTCTGGACAGCGGCACCGGCTCCCTTCTGGGGGCGGGACCAACGGAAAACACCCCGGAGGTAACATCCAGTTTTGAGTGGATTCAGTTTCGGGGGCTATGCTAATTCTGTTACAGGGGCTGTGGCCAAGCCTGTGCTGGGTCCGTTGACATGTTTGTCGGGGCCGGCAGCATCTCCCAGTGGGGATGGCTTTTTTGAGGACCCTGACGTGCTCACAAACCCAAGATGTTGTGAGTTTGCGCCTGTCATTTTCTTTCCTTTTCCTTTTTCTCTCTTTCTTTCTTTCTTTTTTTTTTTTTTTTTTTTTGACACGGAACAGTTCCCTGTAGATTCTTCCCAGGCGCTGTCAACCGAGTGTGTCAGGTGGCACCCATTGTTTCTTTATTAGTTTGTTTTCCCGATGAACAGAGCGAAGGAATTCACTTCCACTGAGCTATCCTTCTCCATGGAGGTAGCCCTGGGGTGTTCAGCCAACCATGCATCAGAAAACATTTGCAAACACGTGAAAGTCAGTCGGTCCATCCGTCGGTAGACTCACTCAATGGATGGATGATGCGGTGGATCCATGGAACCTCCGTGGATGCACTGATGCTTTCACCCGTACCGATCACGTTGACCCTGTGCACTCTGGTCCCTTACGCCTAAATGACAGGCTGCACCACACAGGCACACAGGATATCCATCTTCTGGGGCATTCTCCGTGATCAGAGGATGACCAGCACACACGCGGGTGGTGCTTCTGTGCCGAGGTGTGACGGGCAGCCAGGCCATTTTCCTTTAGGGGCTCGGGATGCTGTAGGCGTCCGTGCCCTCAGGGGATCCTGCAACGCCTGCGGCACACCTTTCAAGTGCGATTGTACCTTGGAATGCCGGCTTCGAGTGCATTCTGCATCCAACCTGTTCACATGGCAGATGATCGCATTTCAAATTCTTGGATGGTAACGTAGATGTTATGTCCACGGTCCCATACCCTCAGTGAGTTCCCACGGTGTATCAAGGGACAGGCGAGCGATATGCTGAGCCATGTCGAGGGCAGTGTGCTGAGAGTACGTGGAGAGGGGAGATTTCGGAGAAGATCTGTCCGGGGCTCCCTGAGCAAAGAAGGGAGCCCTATTCTTCTTAGCGGAGACGTTGTGTCCGGAGTTTCTCATGTGGTTAGGTACACCTAATCGGTACAGCTACGTCTCCCAGGAAGCCTCTTTTCTTTTTCTTTTCATTTTTTTCCCGGGGTGCCTGAGTTTCCCGGTTCTTTGCAGTCTGGTTGTCACCGAATGCCCTGGCGGGAGCTCAGTGGAAAAGCCGGTCATTAGGGCTTTGTCGTGCGTGCGGGGTGGCTGACCTGGAAGTAGGAACACAGTAGCCTCCCGAGGCAATGACCCCATTCTGGTCAGTTCGTCTTGGGAGGGTTTGGAGCGATTTCCGTGACTTCTTTAAGGAATGAGGAAATTCCTAGCAAGTGCCAAGAATCACTTCGCACAAAGAGTGTGAGGCATTGACGACGTGAGGAGCCATGGTGGGCTTCTGTCTCCTTGCCGTCAGGGCGGCACATTTACCTCAGCATTGAGCAAGGTCAGACACATCCGAGACGGATGATGAAATTAGTAGGCTCGCTGCACGCACAGAGTCATAGTGGTGGGAACACAGGCAGCCTTGTCTTGGGGTCATCATGCCCCAGCCACACATGGTAAGCACCGGGGCCTGGGCCCCTTACCTTTACTCATGCCAGTTTGGAAAAGGAACACGCATGGTCCCCGTATGCCCACAGATGTAATCTCTCCCCGCAGGACGCAGTGAAGTGAGATGTGGGCTTCGAAGGGATGACTTTCTCTCCTGCCCGGTGTGGCGACCTGATGGAAGAGACTAGGGAGCAGTTGTGCCCGCCATCATCCCCAAGGTGCAGTGGGAATTCTCTCCTACGGTAAGGATCTTGTGCCGGGATCAGCGCCACACCTCGTGGGGAGGGGATCGTGACTCTGCCTGGAGGCGGGGCCCTCACCATGCTAGCCAGCCGTGGGGCGGTCATTGCTTGTGATGCCGGTCTCCCTGGTGGAAGAGTGTGGGTTGGCCAGCCCCGGGGTGACAGGAGGGCCCGGTGCTCAGTGTCCGCCCTGGATCTGGGGCTGAAGGTCCCTTTCGTACGTGTGCCTGGATCGATGATGTCTAAAAAAAATGGAAACTTTTGAAATCTGAACAAAATGAGTGAGGACTCGAGCTGAGGTCCAGCACGGGGATCGCCATGCCAGTGGGCTGAAGGGGGCTGAGTTAGTAGTGCTTGGGGTGAGTTAAGGCCTGTGATGTCTAGAAATCTGAAAGGCTCACGTATGTTGCAAGGAGTTGGGTTGGGCGGCGGTGTGAGCACACCCTGTTGGTGGCTTGCGGGGCTACCGTGGAAACCCTCTGAGGGCGTGGCCGGTGGCTTCCTTACCCCACCCTCACCAGACCCTGGGGAACTGAACGGGCATTGGCGATACCCCTGGGAAGTCCGTAGGCCTACCCGTGAGCCCCTCTCCCATTTGGCTGAGCCGGCCAGAGGTTGTGATGGGAGATCTCGGTTATGTCAGGAGGGCAGAGGTAGGAGCGGCTTCCAGGGCCGGGACGCCATTTTATATTTCTGCTCGCTTTTGTGTACGTGAAAGCACTGCCTGGGAGTTGAAAGAGAGACACCCACT